>NW_015549717.1:65155-70739 GCF_001515605.1 Sinocyclocheilus anshuiensis
CACACACACACACACACACACACACAGACAGTATGTACTGATCCCATACGTCCCCGCTCACACACAAATCGTTTAACAGCGTTTGCGCTGCTCGAAATACCGAGAGAAGCGCATTTATTCCGCCCGCAGATAACGGCATAAATCTAGCTGTAGGTAACGGTGCGCGAATCGAAAGCTCGCTGGTGCGCGCGCGCTCTATCTCCCGCTCCGCTCCTGACGTCAGCGAGATTGTCTTTGAGAGCGTCGCGCCCAGCAGCGCTCTCTCTCCACACTGACCCTCCATTGTGCACACGCTAACGATGCCAGCGCTCGCAGCCGCCGCCACCCAGTAGAGAACTCCCAGCCCGAGGACCGAGCACCACGACCCCGCTACACAGTCCGAGAGCGCGCGCCAGAGACTTATGTTCGAGCCCAACATTGTCTTTTGCGGGATTTAATGCTCTAGCTAGTCGACGACAGGGAGAGAGAGAGAGAGAGAGAGAGAGAGAGAGTGTGTGTGTGTTTGTGTGTGTGAGAGAGAGAGGGATAGGGACAGCCTTAGCGAGGGATAAGGAAGAAACACCGAGGATATTTCTCACCCGGACCGTTTTGGAGATAAAAAAGAGCCGAGATTCATCTAGCCATGGGATGTACACTGAGCGCAGAGGAAAGAGCGGCTCTGGACAGGAGCAAAGCCATCGAGAAAAACCTCAAAGAAGACGGAGTCACTGCTGCTAAAGATGTGAAATTGCTCCTGCTAGGTAATGCGGAGTGGAGCCCGTCAAATCTAACATTAGCTGTATCCTACACATCTCAGCCGATGAATGCACATAGCCTATATGGGATCTCTTCATTTTGACAGGCGATCTTACTCCTTTGTGTCTGTGTCTTCTCCACAGGGGCTGGGGAATCTGGGAAAAGTACCATCGTGAAACAGATGAAGTAAGTGGCATGTTTTAAATGACATCCATCAGTCAGTCAGGCAGTCAGTCAGTCAGTGTGTGCTTTGTGAGACACACACGAACCCACCCACACACACACACACACCCTCGATTGCTTGATGGCGAATTCTTAGGTCCGCCATATTTTCAAGGAGCTCTCTCTCCACTAGCGTGTTACATACATTGTAGCTGTCCGTGGCGTGATGATACGGTGTGGCAGATCCGCAGTATGTGTATTGTGGGTTCGGGAAGACGAGGCGCCGTCGATGTGCTGTTCACGAAAATCGTGCTGAAAGTCAGCATGGGGGACCGTGTTTCTTTTAGTCTAATGCTCCATTGGCGTCCACTGACAGTGTAGCCTACTTCACACCCGGCTGAGTAACATTAACACATTCCACCCCGATTTCACTTCATCCTGTGGGCATTTACGGATGTCTCTGATGTCTTCCTGTGCGTTTGCTTCTATAACACATACGTCAGAAATCAATCAGATATATATACGCTTAAAGAGATATAGCTGTATGCTACTGTGCCCTTCTGGCAGAGAATTAAATGGCTGTTCCTTAGATTTTAGCGTCCTTTTAGAGATTATGTAATTTCACCTGAATTATATGAAATATAGACCGATAACTGGCTTGACCCATATATATATTTTTCTTTTTCTTTTTTACCTATATCCACACTTTTCTGCTCGACTGGTTATCGGTTCTTCAGTATTGGGTCCATTGATAAATGGCATCCCCTTAATGGTACTCATTTTTAATGTACTGTTTTCAAGCTGTTACATAGCAACCATTCATTTTCAATGGGAAAATGGCGTTTTAAACACTGGCTCCAAAATAAAATGTCTCCCATTTAGATTCACATAAATATAGTTACATGATGAATAATAATATAATCAATCTAAACACAATGCACGTTGTTTTATTTTTACTGCACCAAAAATCACAAATAAATCCATTAAAATGATTCTCCGTATTTTATTTTTCACTTGTAAAAGTAATTTATTAATTGGTAAAAATGATAAAAACCCACTATCACTCGCTCCCTACTATATGCAGTTAATACGGTTTTAAGAGCCTTCTGTTTACTGAGAATGGTGAAGGCAGAGCTTATATGGCAAATGGTGCCTGGAGATAATGCTGTCGGCTGTGTGCATGGCGTTGGTGCAACATGAACAGGCCTTCATGCGTTTGCCTTCTGTGTTGGGTTGATGCTCATGGTGAAGGAAGAAGGTTTGACACCCAACCAGCTCAACTTTCTCATGGCCATTTTTATGCACTGACGTTCTCTTTACGCCTCACTGAAAACCATCTGTTCATCTACCTTGCGGTTTGGATGTCATATTCTTAGTTGATTGACTTATAAATGCAGCTCCTCCGGTTATTTCCTCCTTTGACTGGCTTTGTAATACTTGATTTTATCTCTGGACATGGTGTGTGTTATACAATACGTATGGGCTAATTATGTAGGCTATATGATTATTGATAATAGGCGTTAGAATGTAGCCTAAGTGAGATTTTTATTTGTCGAGCTGTATCAAGCGCAGGTTATTGCTCAATGCAAATCATTCGATGAAGAGAAACGCCTCCATTCTCAAGTGTGTGCACAAGGCAAGCTGCCTTTGTTGAATCGAAATCTGTAGCCCTCAGAAAATGTCATTTTATCTGGTCTGGCTATGTTATTATATTGCGGTGCTTTTGTAATGCGATCCTAAGCCATTATAATGGAAAAACGCATGTAATTAGTACGGATATATTTTGAAATGGTGCATCGGAAGATTTCAGGCGGTTTCAGTGGTGGACAGCGCCCAGCAGAGTCTTTTTCTGAGATCGGCTTTCTTCGGCCATTTTCGGTTTTCTCCGTCGTTAAGAGTGTTGAACCTGCGGCGAGAGGGAAAACAGGGAATGGATTTGTGCGTTGTTTGCGCTGGCCACACGTGTTCAGAGAGAGGTGCGGTCTATGTTATTTTACCAAACACCTTTGTACGTTGATTCTTTTGTATTACATTTGTGTATGAATGTTTTATGTCCCACATACAATGCTTAGCTTGAGACAATAGCAAAATTAGCAAAAGCAGCTGACTAGCAGAGCCAGAAATTAATCAGGGCAAAAACGCAAATAAATTGCTAAGATATTTAAAATGTGTGAACAGAAAATTTACCTATTCCTCATATTTAACATTTTATATTTCAGTATTCTGTAGCATGGTGTTTGTGTTGTGATATCTTGGGACATACATATAGGCTACAGCAAATTTTAAATTTGATGTGTACCAGGTAACATTGACATTCTCATTGATAATTTCAGCAATTAATAGCTTAAATCTGACTGTTTATTTTATGATAATTAAACAGAAAGGGAGAAAATCGACTTAAGGGTGTATATTGCCTCTAAATATAACAAGTTAATAATTTCTGACAATGCTTACAGAATGAGTTCAGGTTGAGGATAAGGGGAAACCAAAATTATATAATTTTTTTTCAGTTTCAAATTGCTTGGTCAGCTTAACAAATTAATGACAGTATTCACCACTGCTTTTAAGCCATTGTAGCTAATGCCTCAGGCATATTTCTAAGTCATCCAAAGAGTGATGACTCTTTCCTCTCTAAGGATTAATTGTTGCTCTGATGTGCTTAATTGGGTAATAAGAGTGTCTCATGATGGAGCTGGTTAAACTGTTTGGGTCCTAAAGGAGTGGAGTATGTAGCTCTGGGCTTCTTACTGTAATACGCCATGAATGAGTTGCTTTTTCAGGACTTTTGTTGCGTGCGCTTAACTAGACCGTTAAATGTTCCACCACCATCACTTACTTAAAATGCTTTTTAGGATATTGCAGCTTCAGTATAATGCATTGCATTTAATGTAGATTTAATGCGTTCAGTAAAAAGGAATTTTAAAATCTGTTTATTATGTCTTCCAGCTTCCCCAGAGACATCATTTAAAGCATATAAGCCTTTGTCGTGACTTTCTCCACGAAATGTTATGCATATGTGATAATGGCAGCGCTATAATAAATCTAGATCTGTGGTTTTTGCCAGACCTTTTTGATATATAGTGAGAATAACATAACAGAACACCAACATTCATATCGCAACAAGCTAATTGGACACTTCAAATACCTCCACTGTGTGTTAGATGGTTTCTAGCCTTTAGTTAAACAGTATTCTGTATTGCATGGCTTGAAAAGGGCGGATGAAACAAGGAGGTGTACACTTAACATGTCAGAGTAAACCAGGGAACTGGATGATGTGTGAAAGATGGTGTGAGAGAGAGAGAGAGAGAGAGAGAGGGCGCAGCGTGAGAAGGGGAGATGTTGATAAACCCGGGTGATTATGGTGTAGTTCTCTAGGCAGGCAACAGTGCTTCCATCTGCTTCATTAGTTCAGTGTGAGAGGGAAGTGTTTAAGTGTACACAGGCTGCTCTCAACAGATGATCACATCACACATACACGGCTCTCTCTCTTTCTCTCTGTTCCTGCGCTCATCTTCCTGGCACCTAGTCCTATGGGAATGAAATATAAGCAATTGAAGGTGTATTTTGTGTGTTGGAGGGAGAGAAAGAGAGAAAAAATGTGAGTATATGGTAGGGCTGGGCAAAAAAAAATCGATTTTTCGATATATCGTTTTTTAAAATGTGGTCGATTCAATATCGATTCTCGAAGGCCACGAATCGATTTTTTTCAATATTTATTTCCACAAACATTGAACATAAGATTTACGTTAATCTTATTACTAGTCTAATCCACTAGATGTCACCCCCTTATTTACCTTGCGCGATGTTACAACGGAGAGTCCGTCATTCATTCATTGCTTAAAATGGCGGATTCTGGTGCGTTCCCGACGTCAACACCACCTTCAACAGAGCTCTACAGTGCGACCGAAAACTACTGCGTGTGACTATAAACATTTTTTTAGTGAATGCTGTGAGATTTTATGTTTGTTTTATCTTAAACATAAAATAACCTGATCCTGTTTGATCAAGGCATGCGACTGTTCTGACTTGTCCAATTTTCAGCATCAGTTTTTCATCTTGCTTCAAAATTCTGTCTATTCATTGTATGCATTTGAAATATAGAGTTGGGTTTTGTTTTATTGTACCCAAGTGTACCTAAAATAAAAAGTGTTTAATATACAGGTTTGTGGCTCTTAATTTCCTATTAATTAACCATTTGTAATCTTATGTTCACTGTTCATTTTTTCTAAATATAGGATTTGTATTATATCTATATTCATTCATATAGTCAAATCGAATCGAGAATTGAAATCAAAAATCGAATCGAATATTGAATCGGAAATCGAATCAAATTGAGAGCTTGAAAATCGAAATCGAATCGAATTGGAACATCTGAATCGATACCCAGCCCTAGTATATGGTGATGAGAACAGTTTCATAGACCCTGGAGACAGAGCCATGTGTGTCATCATCCTGCATGTCACTTCCTCACCCACGCGTGTCATTCATGGATGATCAAAAGCAGCCTTCAGAAAACAGATAAAATGTATACGAAAAGTTATAAGGCATGATTTGTGCACTGAACAACCTTTACATGCCGATTGTGGCATATTAAAACTAGGGATGCTCCGATCCGCCTTTTTCACCTCCGATTCCGATACCTAGGGTTCAGTATTGGCCGATACCGATCCGATACCAGTGAAGTTTT
>NW_015549717.1:71405-99635 GCF_001515605.1 Sinocyclocheilus anshuiensis
ATGACAAAAATGTATCATAAACTAGGTTAGTGGATAATTCGGCAGCAAAAGTTATTCTAGAAAAATCAGTGCACAATAATTTTAGAAATCCAAACATTTAGTGAAAAAACAATATTTTGTGTGGAACAAATAAAAGTGTTGCACTAAATATGGTAAAATGTTACACACGAACAATAATACTGATAAGATATTATTATTATTATTATTATATGAATTCTACTAATAAGAACAATATAAAAATGCACTAGGGATTAATGAGATACTGGATTCATGAATATTAATCAGGTTGTGTGCGTTTGCTCGAACTGATTCGCTGAAATCAAAACAGGGACGATAATAGGTGAGCACCAGCCAATGAGATTGCCGTTTGCGCATTAGTTCCGCCTACTACAGGAAAACCAGTTCTTAAAAGCTGAAGAATTCCAAAGGAACTCCGTTATTGTTACAGGAAAATACAACAAAGTATATAGTTTACATGTAGCACATCAATTCTGCATGTTATGTAAGACTCTCGCTCGCTCCTTCTCTTTGCGCGTGTGAGAGAAAGCGACGGCGAGCCGTGCGTCTTTACACTAGAATTTACGTTACGCCAAATACACAAACACAGGAGCACTGCGCATCCATTCAAATGAAATGAAAAATATCACAGATCGCTTGACGGAGAGTGAAACTCTGAAGATTTTGTCGCGTAGAGGGTTGCATTAATGAAGAACATTCATGAATGTATTTATATATAAGTATAAAATTAAAATAGGTTTCTTTTAAATGTATAGCATATTTTTTTAAATAAGGCAACAACATATGATAGATTCGATAGGTAAATACAGTGACATATGATAGATTCAATAACAAATGCAGTGCGGCACGAAGCGCTTACAATATGCGCATCCGGTGTGCAGAATGATGCGCTTGCATTAAAAACTGCAAAGCACAAAGGGAAGAGAAATTGGTGCACAGTGTATTATATCTGTGCAACAGTTATTGAGCCTTTCTTTTAACAGTTTTAAATTTCAGTTACTGTGCGCGTTAAAAACAATTTATAATCTTTTCTACGCCCGTGTTTTGTTCTTACAGACACCCGGTAGCAAGTAATAAAACAACATTAAACTCCGGCAAGAAGATAAAGTCCTTTTTGCAAAATCATAGACATTTATTTACAAATCAAGTATTGTGGCACGTGTGCAGCAGTGGACCGCGCTTAATTGTTTTAAAATTTTACAACGTTTAAAATTGAGTAGAGGTTTCTAAAAAGAATGAATAGAGCATATATAGGCTACAACAAGGTTTAATCTGACCGCAGAGGAACACAACAGTCGCGCGCACTCAAAGCGAACTTCCGCCAACACCGTGTCATATTTGCCGCGTGCACCTAAACGAACTTGCGGACGCGACGAGTATAAATCAGCCTTGAGCGTGTGTGCGTTAGATACAGTGAAGACAGTGCGTTGTATCGTGATACGTATCGTATCGTGACTTTGCTGGTGATACACAGCCCTAGTATTTACCATAGACTGTATAAGGTATTTACACTTTAAATTTGAAGGAAAACAGCGCATCCGTGCAGCACGGCTGACACAGAAGAGCCTACGCTGCCTGCGTTCAGAGCGGATATTCTCCAAAATGGTGCTACAGTGATGCGGAAAGACACACAATGAATTGTTGAATAAAGTCGTTATTTTTGTTTTCTTCGCGGACAGAAAGCATGCTCGTCGCTTCATAATGTTACGGTTGAACCACTGATGGCAGGTGGACTATTCTGACGATGTCTTTCATAATTTTCTGGACCTTGACAGTGCAAGCCTCCGGGTTTTCATCCAAACTATCTTAAATTGTGTTCCGAATACGAACAAAGCTTTTACGGGTTTGAAACGACATGGGGGTCAAGTGATTAATGACAAAATTTTGCATTTTGAGGTGGAGTAACCCTTTAAGCTATGCTATGGCTTCAGAGCAGAGGTAAAACAAAACGCACAATTCTCGGATTCTCGACAAAAATGGCAGTATCAGAGCCGATACCCGATATGAATATCGGATCGGCACATCCCTAATTAAAACCATATGTCATCAGGTCATGGATCCGATTCATGTTTATAAGGCTGTTGTTTAGACTAGATGTTGCTGACTAGTTGATCATTAATGCTAACATTTTGTGCACTACTATTTAAAAGTTAGGGTCAGAAAATTTGATTTACAAATACTTTTTTTAAGCTACGACACATTAAATTGATCAAAATTGACAGTAAAGACATTTACAATGTTACAAATAAATTATTTTACAAATAAATGCTGCTCTTTTGAAGTTTCCATTAGTCCAAGAATCCTGAGGAAAATGAAACTATTTCCACCAAAAAAAATATTTTGGTGTTTCTTGAGCACCAAATCAGCATATCAGAATGATTTCTGAAGGATCATGTGACATTGAAGACTGGAGTAATGGCTGCTACAAATTTAACAGCCATTAAAATAATTTAAAATATAAAATATATTAAAATATAAAACATTTTAAATTGTATATTCTGTTGTATAGTAAATTTATATTTGCTGTATTTTGATCAAATAAATGCAGCCTTGGTGAGCATAAGAGACTTTCAAAAAACTGACCTAAAAGTTAGTGTACAGTAGGGTTGTGACGGTGAGGAAATGTCCCCACCGGTTAATCGACGTGTGACAACACCGGTAATACCGGTATCATCGTGTGGGCGGGGGCGTTCCCTCTTTTCCTGCTTTCCTTCGCTTTTAAATAGCTTGTTAAAGTGGCATGCACATTTTACTTTCTAAGCTATGCTATGGCTTCAGAGCAGAGGTAAAACAAAACGCACAATTCTCGGATTCTCGACAAAAATGGCAGTATCAGAGCCGATACCCGATATGAATATCGGATCGGCACATCCCTAATTAAAACCATATGTCATCAGGTCATGGATCCGATTCATGTTTATAAGGCTGTTGTTTAGACTAGATGTTGCTGACTAGTTGATCATTAATGCTAACATTTTGTGCACTACTATTTAAAAGTTAGGGTCAGAAAATTTGATTTACAAATACTTTTTTTAAGCTACGACACATTAAATTGATCAAAATTGACAGTAAAGACATTTACAATGTTACAAATAAATTATTTTACAAATAAATGCTGCTCTTTTGAAGTTTCCATTAGTCCAAGAATCCTGAGGAAAATGAAACTATTTCCACCAAAAAAAATATTTTGGTGTTTCTTGAGCACCAAATCAGCATATCAGAATGATTTCTGAAGGATCATGTGACATTGAAGACTGGAGTAATGGCTGCTACAAATTTAACAGCCATTAAAATAATTTAAAATATAAAATATATTAAAATATAAAACATTTTAAATTGTATATTCTGTTGTATAGTAAATTTATATTTGCTGTATTTTGATCAAATAAATGCAGCCTTGGTGAGCATAAGAGACTTTCAAAAAACTGACCTAAAAGTTAGTGTACAGTAGGGTTGTGACGGTGAGGAAATGTCCCCACCGGTTAATCGACGTGTGACAACACCGGTAATACCGGTATCATCGTGTGGGCGGGGGCGTTCCCTCTTTTCCTGCTTTCCTTCGCTTTTAAATAGCTTGTTAAAGTGGCATGCACATTTTACTTTCACTTTCAAATAGCGGCAATTCGGCGTAAAGCAATTGTTCGTTTTTAGTTCATTTGAATTTTCCCTCTTTTCCTCACTTTCCTCCGCTTTTAAATAGATTAAAAGCACCGTGTGCATTTTACTTTCACTTTCGAATTAGCAGCAGTTCGGCGTCAATTGCTTGAATGCAACAACAAAATACAACGTCAAACTCACTTTAGCCTATATATAAAACATAGAACTTTTATTAACAAAACAAATAAAAATACACCATGCTATAGGGCAGGCTATGCCTAATATAAAATAACAAATAACTTACATAAAGTTTAAATAGGTATCCAAAACTGGAAATAGGCTAAGTAAACATGTATGATATATAACCAAATAAATAAGAAACGTAGAACGTTTATTAGCAAAACGAGTAAGAAAGCTTGGAGGCACGGCATACACCTTGATGTCAAATAAAATAACTAAATGACACAAAGTTTAAATAAAGTAAAAATCAGCAAACAATGTGGAACCAATTAAATAAAAAACTAATACTTAAAAAAACTTCCAAAATCACCTTAGATAAACCGCAAAAGTCAACAGGCTTTTCAAAATCCAAAATATTGCCAAACAGGCGCTTTTGCATCTCGTTTCGAAACGAAATCATCCGCCATCGTCTTGTCTGTCTCACCTCACTCTTCTTGTCAGTCAGCTCGACTCACTCTCCTCACTGGATAAATGAAATCTGATCTGTGATGCGACTGTCGTTTGGCACGCTGCATTGAGCAGCCGCGTTCAGTTTTTAATTGTAGTGTCTGTTCTTTTACTGAACTAAATGATTTTTATTACTATAAAAAATCAAAACGACAGTGGGGGTCGGTGCCGCGGTGGGCAAGTGACGTAACCGGTGTTGCGGCTTAACACCGGTATCACCGTCAGCACCGTCTATCGCGGCAAGCCTAGTGTACAGTAAAATGTTACAGCAAAATAATTTTTTATTAAGTGAATTTGAAGCATGTTTGCATTCACAAATCATGTAATAAAGTAACTGTGCTGATGTCGCAGACATCAGACATCAAAGTTAATTTGAAGTGAGAATACAAGCCAAAATTCTTGCAAACCACTCTGAAACTAATCAAGTGTTGCCCATAACCTGACAGAAACTGTAAGCAATGTAGACTGAATCTAAAAATGGAGATATGAAGAAATCTCAATAACAAAGTCTTTGTGAATAATGCTGGACTTGTCAAAAGTGTAAGAAAAAAATTGCTGATGATGTGGAGAATATTATGAGTCACAAAGTAAACACTGACTAGATTACTTTTCTTCTGTAGTAACAATGAGTTGTGAAAGCCCTAATTTAGAATGTTTTCCCATCTAATCAACTCGGTTCTGTTGTCTAATCTATGAACTGTAATCCAAGGCCACTCGTCATATTATCCTTTAAAAGCGGACTTCTGCTGCTGGATAGACTGGATAGGATTAAAAATGTTGCAGTATGCAATATGCTGGGCTGTCCTGTAGCTGGCTAATTGAAGGGTTGATGCAGAGGACCCAGCTGTTCAGTTACACTCCATCTGTACGGACATGAAGCTAAACTCTGGCCATGTACTCGAGTAGCAGAGCATGAAACATTATGTCTCTAGTGTCTAGAGTACGTTATGTGTTGAGTGATTGGCATCTGATGAAGGTTTAGATGAAGAATACTGTGAGATACAGCAATAATAGTGGCACAGTGTAGCTGAGAGTGTTTCACTTCTCCTGGAAGTGGAACTTCAGCTCTACAGCAGTCTAAATTTCGATTGTGACACTCTGGAGTTGAGTATTTATAAATAATAATAAGACTTTTGCTCCTGTTGTGTGTGTGTGTATATTTTATACATACACTCTTAGAAATAAAGTTTCTTTATTGGCATCAATGGTTCCACAAAGATCCTTTACCGTCCATGGAGTCTTTTCATTCCACAAAAGGTTATTTACAGTAGAAAAAGGTTCTTTAGATTATTAAAATGTTCTTCACACTAAGAAAAAATGGTTCTTTTAAGAACTGTTAACTGAAAGGTTCTTTGGGGAACCAAAACTGGTTCTTCTATGGCATTGCTGTGAAAACCCCCTTTTGAAACCTTTATTTTTTAAGAGTGTACATATATATTTATTTTGGTTAATTATTTGGTTTTGGTTTGGTTAGTTTGATGCACAGTATATTGGTTGATATTTATTTTATTTAACAGTATCTGTTGATATTGGATATTTAATTGTTCATGCTCAATTTCTTTAATCTTGTTAAATTTAATCTTAAATAAATCTCTAAATTCATGTTTTACATATTGTACATTGTGATGCCTAAATTAACCTGTATTAACCTATAAAATAACTGATTGTATAAATAAAATAAAATGTTAACCATTTAAATTTAGTATTTTTTATTAAATAAATTAAATTTTAATAATGACTATTCATAGTTTATCAGCCATAATATGAAAAAAAAAAATCTGATTATTGGTGTTGGAGAACATTTTAATATCAGTGCATCCCTTGAGACTAGTGTTAATTTTGTCAGCTATTTTCAATTTTAGTCTTAGTCTTAGTCCCGTGTTAAATGTCCTTGTTAGTTTTTTTAAAATAATTTTTAGTCAACCTTATCCTATTTAGTTTTAGTCTAGTTTTAGTCAATGAAAACTTGACATTTTAGCAATAAGATTATTATTAATTAACCGTACAGCAGTATTAATTTTGGCAGCCATTTTTAAGTCTTACTCGAGTCTTAGTCTTTCTCAAATGTACATTTTAGTTATCATATTTAGTCAACCTTGTCCTGTTTTTGTTTAGTCAAGTTTAAGTCAATGAAAAGTATGAGCATTTTGTGAGGTTTTAGTCAAATCTTAGTCACATTTTCGGCATGCTGTATAATGGTTAAACTGATAAAAATTATTTTTGCTCAAATTTATAATCGTAATGATTGTTGTCATTTGAGAAATGTACTTTTGCATTTCAGGCATTGCACTTTCACAAATCAATAGAATGTGGACTCATGGTGTATTTTACCTCATCTAGTGTACTGATTTATTATAGGCTTTTTATTATATAATTTAACCATTTCATGCATGAATTATGGAAAACATTATCTAGATTTTTTTATGATTCTTTTTTAGGGGTGCTCCGATCAGGATTTTTGAGGCGGATCACCGATCGCCGATCACAGAAAGCAGCATCTGCCGATACTGATCACCGATACCGATCTTTTTAAAGCCTTCTTTTTATCATTTATAACTATTTATAGTGATACTCCAATCAGGATTTTTAGACATTTATTCAGGGCCTGAATTTCATTTTTGAAAATGGGGAATTCCCCTCTTAAGTGACTTGTGAGAGGGGAAGCAGCACGGACTGTGCTTTCACACAGGAGTCCGCTACTGATGTTTACTACAAACACAACATTTATCCATTATTTTGATTTCAAATACAAACATTGTCACTGAAAATGCTTTTTCAGCATTGCAATTCTTTTTTTACACAGTACAGTAATACAATCTTTCACAGACATGTTTAAACACAATAAATATAAGCAACACATTATTCAATGCTTTTTACTTTTGCATTTACTTCTAGATTTATATATTAAGTTGCTCAAGCAAGTGGCAAAACATTTAAACTACTTTTCTTACGTTATCACAAACTTACCACAGAAATAGTCAGCTCTACTGCTTTTCCTTTTGCATTTAAATCTTTATTAAATGCAATCCTGCGGTTCATAAAGAACTTTGTTTTCCTACGTGCCATCTATTATTGCCATTTTCGTGTCAATCCATGTTCATATTTACTGCAAACAATGCGCTCTTACTTTAATTCAGTGCTTGTAGCACAGCAAATATAGACTCGGTGCGGAAACGATCTCCGCACTGCTGCAGACGCACCGCTCCTGGAATGCACTGACGGACCGCAACTGTGTGCAGTGTGCACGCTTTATTAATCCGTTAACATGAACGGAAAAAATACGCACCACATACGCACTGCAAACAGAGTAATGTAAACCTGGCATTATGTGTGTGCGCTGCGAGTGTGCATGAGCTCAGTCTCCAGGAGAGCGCGCGAGCGCTGAATGGTTTAAACACTGGCAAGAAGTGAGTACCTCACCTTCAGCATTAAAATTATTTCACCCGCGCCTGGACAGAGACTGAGACGGTGCCGCTGCATGTCATACCAAACCTCTTACGGCAGCGTCATCAGATTGAGATCAGTTTTTTGAGATCGGCCTTTTTAGAGACCGCCGATCACAATAATATCACAATATAATAACAATTAAACACGTATTGTAGGAACAATAACAGTAGTTACATATGTGGAAACCTATTAGCAATATGGGCAAATCATGGAAAACATTCACTGCTGATTGTAACTTACTATATTTTCATCCTTATCTTCCTTATGTTGAATCATCTCAGTTATAGTATATCAACATTTAAAATGTTAATCTCTATTATTCTGTACTGACTCCTTGACCTATGCTGTCCCTGTTTGGAAGGCACCAAAGACTTGCGCAATCTCTCTGTCTACATTATGAAAACTGCTAAAACAAATTAAAAATATAACAACAGTGAAATTCCACTATAATTCCAAATTGCAATAGCCTATTTCTCTATTAAAACAACAGCGGTCGAGCAAGTGCATTTATACAGCAACCACAATCACAAACAATATAGTCGAGATCTCATGACAGAACACAGACCGGCTGAGTCACACTTTCATTTAGATCGCTAAACTCCAGCTTGTTTGTCGGTGTTTTCAGGTCATCGGCGGCGGTGACCTATGCTGTCCCTGTTTGGAAGGCAAAATGCAAATTTGTCTCCATATGTATGTGTAAAATTGCCATTTAATGCTGTAATATGTACTTTTAAATGGTTATTTATGTTGATATATTTGTTAAATATCTGTTTTATTACAATATAAGACAATTCATAACATCTTTGAAAAAATAGAATAGATATACTAGCAGGTTACAGACATCAGACTTTATGCAATCTGACTCCACTGTTGCATGACCTCCACATACGTGGACAGTTGGTTTTTGGTGAATACAAACGACATTTTACTCTAAATTTTAGTTTATAAAATACTAGCATATTCAACATACTTTACTGTACATACTAATTTTTTTTTTCCTCAATTGACCTCCTTGTATAAAAGTTTTTCACAGATATGCCTGGGGCATCTAGCACATGGCTATCGCTGTCAGCCATCTTGGATCAATGATGTCATTAAGCAATGAATATTTGGAATGCAAGATAATAGCCACTGTTACAATATTGCTGTCAATCTACTGACACTGCCCTCAAGTGGTTTGGAGAAAATTGCCATGATAAATGAACCCTAAATGGAGTTAAATTAACTGTCCACAAATGTGGACACCATGCATGAAAGGGTTAATACCAAAGACTTGCGCAATCTCTCTGTCTACATTATGAAAACTGCTAAAACAAATTAAAAATATAACAACAGTGAAATTCCACTATAATTCCAAATTGCAATAGCCTATTTCTCTATTAAAACAACAGCGGTCGAGCAAGTGCATTTATACAGCAACCACAATCACAAACAATATAGTCGAGATCTCATGACAGAACACAGACCGGCTGAGTCACACTTTCATTTAGATCGCTAAACTCCAGCTTGTTTGTCGGTGTTTTCAGGTCATCGGCGGCGGTGCTTCCACAATGAGGAGCGAGCGTGTGCGAATGGTTGGCAGATTGCTTAAAATAAGCAAAACACCGGGCAGAAAATGTGTGCTTGTAACAGCGAAGCTCTGATTCGGGGATTTGAACTTTTGATCTGGCAACCGCACTCATGAAAGCTCGCGTAGTAGAGGCGTGTAGAGCAGTCCGCAATAACATTGTCTCCTTTTTTGACGAAAATAAAGGTTTTTGTTAAAGTTTTTATTTTTTTGAATACATTTTAGTCTCGTCTTATTTCGTCAACGAAATTGCATGTTGATATAGTCATAGTTTTCGTTTATTGACCTTATTGTCGTCTCGTCTACGTCTCGTCATGGCAAAAAAAGCTCGTCAATTAACATTTTTCGTCATAGTTTTCGTTAACGAAATTAACACTAACTGATTAAGCTTTGTAAAATGTTATTCCAAAAATTACAACTTTGTTGAATTAAATGCTGTACACCACTGTATCTATTTTGTTTAGTTATAAACAAGAATGTATGTAGACGTCATGCAACAGTGGAGTCAGATTTTATGCAATCTGACTCCACTGTTGCATGACGTCTACATACGTGGACAGTTGGTTTTTGGTGAATAAAACTACATTTTACTCCTAAATTTTAGTTTATAAAATACTAACATATTCATCATACTTTACTGTACATACTAATATTTCTTTTTCTTACCTCAATTGACCTCCTTGTATAAAAGTTTTTCACAGATATGCCTGGGGCATTTAGCACATGGCTATCGCTGTCAGCCATCTTGGATTAATGATGTCATCAAGCAATGAATATTTGGAATGCAAGATAGTAGCCAGCCACTGTTACAATATTGCTGTCAATCTACTGACACTGCCCTCAAGTGGTTTGGAGAAAATTACCATGATAAATGAACCCTAAATGGAGTTAAATTAACGGTCCACAAATGTGGACACCATGCATGAAAGGGTTAAGAAAGCTCGCGTAGTAGAGGCGTGTAGAGCAGTCCGCAATAACATTGTCTCCTTTTTTTTGACAAAAATAAAGGTTTTTGTTAAAGTTTTTATTTATTTGAATACATTTTAGTCTTGTCTTATTTCGTCAACGAAATTGCATGTTGATATTAGGGATATGCCGGTATCAAATTTTCATGTTGCGATTAATTGCTAATGCTTTTATCACGGTATACGGTATTATCACGAATTATTATTATTATTATTATTATTATTATTTCTGCAGTTTAGCGCCATCTGCTGTCAGAGAGTGAAAGTGCGCTTTCATCCAGAGCGTCTCTCACATGTTCCGCCATGTGCTTCTCGTCCGCGCTTGTTTACATCAGAGTGCGCACGCGTCTTTCACACAGCGTACAGCGGTGTTGTGCATTTTGACCAGTTGATGGGAAAAGTATTCTTAAAATGCATTCAAAATTCTGAATAATTTGTAATATATAATTATTCACGGTATTTAGAAGTGCCCACGATAACAATACCGTGCACATTCATTACCGTGATATATCGCATTACCGAATACCGGCACAAGTCTAGTTGATATAGTCATAGTTATCGTTTATTGACCGTATTGTCGTCTTGTCTTAGTCATGGGAAAAAAAGCTTGTCATTGAACATTTTTCGTCATAGTCTTTGTTAACGAATTTAACACTACTTGAGACATGATAATTTCATATTGCAAAGTGCAGAAATGGTACAGGAAATCCATTACTTAAATGGTTCAAAATCATACATAGGCCTATGTGTTTGGTTGCTTTAAGTCGCTTTTCCACTGAAATTACCTGGAACAATTTGTCCCAGGAACTTTTTCCCCCCAGACCTGTTGCTGTCTGCGTTTCCATCGTGGTCTAAAGTACCGAGAAGATTAGGCAAATAGTCTGGTGACGTAGGTCTGCTCGCGTTTCTCAATACCAAGTACGCAAATTTTGGACTTGCATCCTCGGTAGTTCAGACTTCGCAAGTTCGACTCAGGAGTGTGAACTCCCGCAGACGGGATGATGCAAGTCCGGTAATTCTGCAAACAGCAGCGTACTTGATAACGTCAGTCAGCTTGCCTTGGCTACTGCAGTTTTCCTCTCTGTATTTACAATTAGACGAAATATGATATCAAACACCACTGCCTCTTTTCGTTTTTATTTAAACATATTAATAGCCGCAGAAATGTAGTTCTGGGAAAGTACATACATTACAATGAAACGAAATATTATATCAAACAGTATTGCCTCTTTTCATTTTCATTTTCATTTTAACATATTAATAGATTAATAGAATAAAGACCAAAGATTACCTGTTATATTTACCCAAAACAAATTATATCTTATGTTTAACCACTACAGAGACATCAGAGCCAGTGGCAAATGTCAGAAGGACTAGCCGAGTTGAGGCTGCTCTCGTCGGGAAACATGAGCACTGAGCGCCCGCTGATCGCGTGGAGCTCACGTTTCCGAAATCGGCGAAGCACATTTTCAAATAGGCGCTGTCTTTATAAATAAACCGCAGATTTGAGTTTTAAACAACTACATTCTCGCCTGAAATACTTTTAAAACTACATTTCATGACATTCAACAGTAATATTTAAAAAAATTATGCAAATATATGGTGGTTGAAATACAATGCTGCGTGAACTCAACCAATCAGCATGTTCAGCGCCCAAGTCCCGCCCCCGAAAGTTCCGGACCTTTGAAAAGGTACTACCTCATAAGCAGGGACTGTTTGACTGTCTGAGGGGCAAATTTTAACCCGGAACTTTATTTAGATCCTGGTTCCTGCAGTGGAAACACACAGAATACCGGCCCAAAGTCCCTAGTTCCTGGGGAAAGTTCCTGTGGTGTAAACAGGGCTTTAGTTAGCCTTTTAAGAGTAGTAGTATATTCTCTGACCCCATTGGGTTTAACAGACCTTTACTGAACCCTGCATGTTTTCAGCTTTATTGTTCATAGCTTCATAGCAGATGTAAGTTGAAGAGGGCTGTTTGGGTGGGTGAAGCCTATTTTAATGCAAAGAAAGGAAATTAGCATCGACACAAAGCACCCTTGCTTATGACTGGAGTGCTGCTGGCCCTGTTATTGGCAAATGCAGTAGTGTGCAGTATGCAGATTACAAGGCCATTTACACTACAGCTTAACGTCTGATTTTTCACTTGGAAATCTTCCTATAGAAAAATTATGTATTTTAATGTACCAAGCATTGCAAGTGCAGTGGGTTTGGGTGGGGCTGTGACTACACACACTTGCAAACCATAATGTGTGTGTGTGTTTGAGGAAGCTCTGAGTCACTATAGAAAGGGAAAGGAAAGGAGCTCTGATGAAACACACAGGCTGGTGAAATGAACTGTACAAATGATAGCTTCCCCATCCATTTTTGCTTCTCTCTGTCGGTGATCTTCTGACTGTCTGGCTCTCTGTCCCTCTGTAATAGAGGGGTTTCATGTGTCTAGCTGATGTGATTGGAGTTGACTGAGCACAGGGAGAACAAACGGTTCTCATGTGTTGATTTCCCAGAGCTCTGGCTGTAATATTCTGCCGTGATCCCCTCTGGCTCGGCCCACAGACACTGTGTGACTTTCAACAAGACGCACCTCAATTATTTTGAGGTGGTTTGCTTTCCACATGGCCATCTAAGATAATTATTCAATGTGTGTGTATTTGTTTCTATACCTGTGCCATGGCAGCTTGTATTTTGCATCTGATTTGTGAACGCCACTGGGTATGCAAAGCCATCAAACCCACAAATTCAGTTAATCATGCAACATTCAGATCATATATATACCATGCCATGGTTTCTATTGTAAAAACAACTGACCTTTAGCTACATAATAAATATACACAGCACACACACATATATTATGTAAACATAAACTTTTATTTTGGATGCAATTTATCACGATTAATCGTTTGACAGCACTAGTGTTCAATCACATTCATCACCACAGAGAATGCTGGAGTTGTTCAGTCAGTGCAGTCGCTTACTGACTGTGAACCTTCAATCGCAAATTATTTCTTCATCATAAACAAGAAAGTGCAGAGATGTAAGAGATTCAGTGTTCTTTGCACACTTTCTTATAATATAATTTATTGCCTGTTTGAATAACCGTTTTGTTTTTCATGCTACTGAAATAGCCAGTGAAAAGTCTTGAATTTCTAATCAGTAAAATGCGATAAAAAAATCATAAATGATTTTTAGCTTGTTTTGTCTATAGCCAGAATATGACATGCCTTTTCCTCACAAACAATTTCTATTAAATGACATTATAACATTTTTTTTAACAATATTCCACTCTATTAAGCTTAGTTTTTATTTATTCTTTTTATTTTATTTATTAATTTTGTAAGTGCATGTACATAAGCAGCATTAAACAGTCTGCGTAAATAAATAGGAGATATGACTGTTTAAAAACTGGTAATTGAAAAACACTGTTTTAACACTATTTTATTCTTTAATGTAACTACCAATTGATCTTTGACATGAGAATAATGGTGGTGTTTTGGGAACTAAAATAGCACAATATTTGGAAATAAAACCCCCCACTCTTTGTTTCGACCTGCCTTAAGGAGTCATATCCTTTATGTGTGTTTATACTTAAGATATTGCACAGTAATTCTGTTCTCATTTATTGTAAATAAAAAAATCAGAGAGAGGAAGTGAGAAAGTGTTTAGCTCAGGCAAAACTGGTCTCTTTCTCTATATTTCTATATTACAGTAGGGCTGTCAAAAAAATGTGAATTTCGAATATTTGTTGAATTTAGAAAAAAAATCCACATTCGAATGCAAAAACGTTGCATTCGAATTTTAGGTCTGCGTCAGCCGTCAGGCAGCCTTATCAGTAGTGCACGAAATGCGACGACGATGTAAGTGTCATTGCATTTGAATGCTTTTGTTAGCCTATCCAGTTGAACACACTAGATGCGGCGCTGCTACGTTGTTCATTCAATATATTGTGGAAAACGAGAGCATCAGTGTGGAGAAGATGTTGTTTACGTCAAAACTGAAACCAAGTCGTTCACACAACGCATATTTATCACATTTTCTAGAGGGACATCTATCAGTGTTGCACTCGCGTCTCGCACAAGAGAGTGGCATGTTTAGAAAGCCATGTAAAATTAATGTAAGTTCAACTTTTAAAAAACATGTCTTAAGACTTTATGGCGGTTTTTCCCCATCAGTGAGTATCTCATGTTTTTAAATGAAGAAAGTAGCCTACTTTTGTGGTTGGTTTTCGGTCCTTTGTATTAAACTATACATACATGCATGGTGCTGTTTTTTTCTAATTGTTTAAGCAACTTTATTAATTATATATGGTTTATAAATATTATTTTAAACTATGCACTTTTTTCAAAGATAGTCGTGTTATTTTATTACTCTTTGAAGAAATGTGCATAATATTCTGCTCAATGCGCCCTCTTGTGGCCTCAAGAGAGAAGCCAAAAGCTTTTTTTCCCCCCTAACTGAAATTATGCCTTTTAAATTAGAATATAATTCGAATTTTGATCATATTTAAGTAGAAAATTCGAATTTAGATTTCAGTCATTTTGACAGCTCTACTACTCAGTCACACACCCAAGCAAATCTCTTTTTGTCTTTACAGCAGTGAAATGGTGCTTTTAACAGTTTGTTGGTTAGAGAGATGATGCCTGATGAAAATTAAAAGATGAACAGGAGAGTGGGAAACAGTGCGGCCGGAATGTCAAGTGATTCGCTGAACCCTGAACGCTGAACCCCTCAGTGACCCTTGTTCTCCCACCTTTTCTTCATTGCCACCCTCTCCATCTCTTTTGGTCTCTCTGTGGTGGGTCCATATGTACTTGCGGTGTGGAGAGTTCTGGCTGACACATGTGCTGGTGATAACACAAAAGGCCTTTGTCTTAGTGAGGTGTTTGTGTTGGGCCATAAAGAAGGTCCTAGACCGGCCCCTTCAACGCCAACACAAAAGAGCTTTATTGGGGAGGCAGTCAGGGAGGGTCTGCTCATCTGATCTGGGGTCAGCTGATTTACAACATGGCAGTGCAATGTGAACTCTCCTTATGGTGGGATTAAATAATGTGTTTCTGGATCAGACTGTGGTATAGTCCTTAATTTAAAATGTACTTAATAAGAAGTGATGCAGCAAAATATTATATATTTATATTTATTAAATAAATGACTTAAAGCCTTAGCTTGTTTTCTAAGCTTTATATTTACTACCATTCACAAGTTTGGGGTCCATAACATTTATGATTTTTAAAGAGGTCTCTTATGTTTACCAAGGCTGTGTTTATTTTTCATAGTGTCCAAAAGCTGTCGAGTTCCAAAAAAACTATAAAAGTAGTCTGTACGACTACTGTATTCCAAACCTTAAGATGACAAATGATAGTATTTTTTTGTGAGAAACTGAGCCAAAATTACTTATACGGTTGTTGTATGGAGACAATCTATATGGAGATTGATTACATTTTTTTCTTATTCCACCGAAAATGAACTTAAAGATTAGCATATAAATTTGGAACGACATGAGGGTGGGTAACAGAATTTTCATTTTCAGGTAAACTGTCCCTTTAAATGTTACAATGTCACACACTTTGGTCTTTCACACCTAGCTGTGTGGAAATAATTTCGTTATTTGCAAGTGTTAGTGGGGTACTGATGAAAAGTCTGTTGTGGGGTGATGTGTGTGAAGAGTGTTAATTGCATCCTGCTTTGACTGTGTTTTGCCATGTGTTTATCATTGTAACCTTAACCTGGTGACTGTGAGTAAGTATAAATTGGTCTGTCTGTTGATGGTTTCCAGCAACCTTCGGCCCTGGGGAGCAAACACGTGCACACACGCAGAAACACAAGCAACTTTTAATTAAGGTATAATTGCAGATGAAGTAGGGACTCCGCCTGTGGCCTTTTGTTCAGACAGACACACCATGTGGAACATTTCTGCTTTTGCAGTTTTCGCTTCCTTTTTACTGACTGAAAACTACAGATGTTGCCCCATCGCTTACGGTAATCACACGTAACGTCATTTGTCAGAAACAGCTGATGGTTTAACTCTTACAGTGACTGATGTGTGAAATTGTGGTCCATAACTAATGCAGGTGCTTTGCGTTGGTATGTGCACGTTCCTCTGGTGAACGCTGAGGATGTGCTACCATATTTCATTAACCCGTATGCATTCCCTCCTTCTTTTCTTCACTCTGTTGCCACGGAGATGACAATGGCTGCCATAATTAGAGGATGACAAATGACCTAGAGTAGGTAAAGGGGGATGAGTAGTTACTGTGAACCGTGAATCAGAGGAAAAGTGGGAGTGAATCAGGGGGTTGGCTGGGGGGGGCGGGGGGAGTGTACAGGACGAAGGCTGATCATATCTGGGTGGGAGTAATATTATGTATTCATGACCAGTCAATAGTAATCTGCTAGTCTGGTACTAATAACCACTTCCAGCTTTTAAGCAACATGAAATTAAAATTGACCTAATTTATCTGAATAAATGACTTGTATGAATCATCAGAGGATGATATTGTAAAGCTTACATTAAAATGTTTATGAAAATTTCTCCACTTATGAAATTACTTTTCATTTCTGCTTATATAACTAAGCCTGAGTGGGTGCAGAAAAAGTAATATTAGGCTAAATATCATATTATGTAGGTATAGAGTGAATAATTTTAAAGTCCCCATGAAATCAAAATTAAAGTTTTTTGGGTGTTAGTATCAATATGTTAGTCTTAAGGTTATCTATAAGGCAGTGTGCTCCAAAACAGTGACAAAATTCGCATTTAGAAGATATAAGCATTCAAAGCTTTCAGTTCATCACCAAAACGGCTCAACGATTTTTTTGACGTCACATCGTATTTCAGCTTCTCATCAAACTTTCTGTCCAATCAAATGCTCTCTAGAATCCGAAGCGCCTGCCCCCTACACTATAAAATAGCTGCTGAAGCCGCTGAAATCGGTCACTTGTCCACAGAATTAGTGTTTTCTGTACAGTGAATGGCACATAGAGCACTATATAGGGGACAGGGAACAATTCAAACAGTGTAAATATGCTTTCCATTGAGGAAAAAAATAAGTCTGGTTTCGCGTTGTGTCACGCTAATTACCACACCGCACACACACTCTGCTCCGGTCCAGAGACACGATAGCACGGAGCGGATCACATGTGTGAGTCGGCGCAGACCACAAAATGTATCAGAGCTATTTGAATTCTACACAGAATGCTATATTTTATAGCAATATGGATGAGATTGTGGCTGGCATACCCTGTCAAATGTGGCTTTACTGAGCTCAACGGCTCTGAACGGCTCTAGCCCAAGCTGTGATATAAGCAAACGCTATTGGCTATTTTAAAAAGGGGCAGGGCTGCTTGATATGTCCCGCCCTGTCTTCCTGTTTCAGTTAAAATGAACAGTCAACACAGAGTAACGCTGCGTGCTTCTAAGCATTTCCGGCGACCTTTAAGGCTAATCAGTCAAATCTCAGTGAATACATTTCTATATAATTTTCCACTAAACAGTCTGTTGAAATATGTCACATAATGGAAGCTGCTCTTTAAAGTTACCATGATATCAAAACTGACAATTCTTATTTTTATGGAATGTTTTCTTATAAACATTTATAAGGAAACATTGCATGTTATGGAATTCCAATTTATGGAATTGTTTCTTATATATGTTTCTTATAATTTATTGATGCACATCATTTTTTAAAGTTCACCCAAAAAAAAGAAAATTCTGTCATTAATTACTCACCCTCATATCATTCCAAACCCGTAAGACCTTCATTCATCTTCAGAACACAAATGAAGGCCCAGAAACACAAATGAAGGCCCAGAAAGGTAGTGAGGACACTGTTAAAATAGTCCCACTGATGTCACATGGACTATTTTAATTATGTACTTACTACCTTTATGGGCCTTGAACGTGTCAGTTGTGTTGCTGTCTATGCAGGGTCAGAAAATTCTTGGATTTCATCAAAAATATCTTAATTTGTGTTCTGAAGATGAACGAACGTCTTACGGGTTTGGAATGACAGGAGGGTGATTAATTAATGACAGAATCTCTTTAAATGCATGTGGCATTGTAATCCTTATCAAAACCATTTATTTCCCCTTTCCCTCAAACTGGCATCTCACGTGTTCACTGGCACGAGAGCAGGACAATAAAGCCTCCCCTCCATCAACCTGTCACTCACATGCGATTGCAGTAATTAGCAAACGACAAGAATTCAACGATTCAGTCAACTCCCAATGGACAAAACCATGTCCCGGCTTATATTTTTCTTATTTGAGAAGCCATTTCACTCGTACATACATCATAATAGAGAAGAAAAGACAATCACAGCTTCAAAGTACAGGCCTATTCAGACCAAGGAAGATAATTAACTATAAAGTTTTACTAATCATTCTCATTCTGTATGAATAGGGAAGTCCATACCTATCTACAACTATAATAATAACACCACCACAGAGAAACAATATCGTACTTTCAGAACAATTTTTTTTCCAGCTGATGAATGATAAATGCATTGACAGCCAATCAGAATCCACCCAACTTTAATGAACTCAAGCATTTAAAGTGGCAGACAACATAACTGCAGTACATTTATTTATTTATTTTGTCATTTATCAGACACTTTTATCCAAAGCGACTTACAAATGAGGACAACAGAAGCAATCAATTGTGGTATTAAAACAACTTAAAACAGATCCAAAACTAAAAGCTAAAACTTTATAAATACTACCTATACACATTTTAAAAATAAAGAGATTAAATAAAAATGACAAATGCATACAACAAAATTTCAAAACTTAACATTTAAATGAAAAACAAAAAATAAAGCTAAAAACAATTCAAAATATTAAAGAACAAAAGGTATAAGAGTATAATAATTAGGGATGTGCGGGTCTAGTCGACTAAACGGTACAGCTCCTACTAGTCGACACTGAAAACAATAGTCGATTACACGACAGAAAAAAAAAGAAAAAGAAAAACATGATTTTATCATTCAAATTACCATCATTTTAACATTGCATTTAAAACATTTAAAATAACAAGTTAAAATAAAACGTTTGAAAAATAATACATTCTTTTTAAAAGTTTATTTGGGCGGAAACTACATTTTTACCTCAGACCTCACATGCGTTTTCTTTGTGCCAGTTGTGGCAAGTTCAAAAATGACCATGCGAAAGACTAGCAAGGTGTGGGATTATTTTGAATTGGAAGGAAACGGAAAAGTTTTGTGTAAACTGTGTAATGTCAAATTGTCTTACAATAACTCTATTGGAGCGATGCGTAATCATATTCAATACAGGCACGTAGGCGTTAGCTTAGAGCAGTGGTTCTCAACCCGCGGCCCGTCACGAATTCAAATGCGGCCCACCGTGCTGAACACAATAATAAAAAAAATACTTTCAGTTTTACAATTCATTTTAGTTTTTACATTAATTTAAAAATGTACTAAATAAATATAAGCTATAGGTGGTGCGGGATGTCCCGGCGCTTTCTGAAACTCTATCGGCTTGCTTTTCGTTATCTCTGCGTGCCTGCGACTTCAGTTCCTGCCGAGCGCGTTTTTTCAAGTGTAGGAATTTTATTGTTAATCGCCTCAGGTCCCGTCTTTCACCAGACCATGTTGATAATTTCACTGAACAAATAACGCATGGTCTGAGTAAGTAAAATGGGCATTGTTGCATTGCTTTGTTTTTAGACAATATAGCCTACACGAAGTGTGTTTTCAAAAGCCGTTTTAATGCTATTTCTTGATAAACCTTCCTATTGTTTTTGACTTGTGTTTTAATATGTTGGCTAACGTTATATGAAGATTAAGAATTCTGTCAGGCTATTGATTGATTTTCCATTGTTCTGCATTTCCCCAGCTGATTTGAATAAATAAGCTATGCTTTGACCGACGTTGAGTGTGTATGCTCTTCTTTTTTTAATTTTTAACGTCCACCTAAAATGAAATGTCAGTCAACGTCAGTAAACGACAGTCAAATTAGTCGTCGCGCACATCCCTAATAATAATGATTCTAAAATAACATGAAGCCAAACACCAAAAAAACAACTACATATGTAGTACATGTTTATAATAAACAGAATGTTATCATCTGCTGGTGTGAATGCTAATATAGTTATGGTTATAGTTATCTTTATAATTGCTATAATATAATGCTGTTTTTCTGTGTTGACAGAATGAAAGGAATTTGTATAATTTGCAAGTCTCAGTATGTCATGTGAATGCTGTTTAATTTTGCAAAATGGACAAAAATATCCAAAAGCCAGATGTGGTTTGTTGTTTAATTTCATAACTAAATGCTAATGAGCTGACTCACTATTTGCTGCCTACATAGGCAGCTTTCTAACCAGCACTGAACATCATAAATTACAAGTTCAGAATGCTTTACATGGGCGACAACTCACTGCGCAACACAAATATTAATAAGTATAATGCACTTTAAAGTCTCTTTGTAGGCAGCTGACTGTGTTTTTGAAAAAAAATAAATACTGAAATGTTGAGTGTAATTGCTTTTCTTAAAACACTCCCCTTCTTCAGTGTTCAGAAAGCTTGCTTTACTCTGTGAGAAAGGGGGAGAGAAAATGAGCTGATAGAAGGAAAAGAAAGAGGGTGGGATATTATAGACCTGTCACACTCAGCCTGCTGTTTCATAATCGTAATTACGCTCTGTAGTTTTCTTTGACAAGCGTTTCTGTGAATTGATCTAGTAGAACGTGACTCGCATACATCTGCACACAGCAGAAGGGACAGGCAGCATACATGTTGGGCAGATGTTAGGCTTTTACGGTGAGAGGTTGACCTGCGAACTTCCTAGGAGATTGAGAATGCGAAGCTCTGATTATTATTGTTATAAATAGATGTCCCTCCTAGTGTTTGGTGGGATAAGTGGCCATGTCCGGAGGGTGATGACAGAAACAGCACTCAAAAGCACCATCAGGACAAAGGATTCTCTTACAGATGATATGAGCTAGCTTTGAGAGATAGGAGCGAGAGGTAGTGTGGGTCGCTGAGTGTATGTGTGTGTGTGTACGTGAGAGTTTTTGTTAGGGATGCAACGATACTATTTTTTCAGATCCGATCCGATCCAGAAAATTCTGAGTATTGGCCGATTCTGATCCAATCCGATACCAGCGCAGTTTTTTTTTTACATCAATGTAGAATTTCTATACTTTTGTGTGTTGACCTGATTGGCACTTTTTTGTTTGTTAAACACAATCTACTACATATGGACAATTTCATTTTAATGAAAAATAACAAATGAAAAAATTAGGGATGCTCCGATCAGGATTTTTGCAGCCGATACGGAGTAACGATTTCTTGTCATGGTGATCGGCCGATACCGATGCCGTCCGATTCTGATGCTTCAAGCTTTATATAGGTTTCATCGGGCGCACGCGCCTGGCCCGACGTTAACTTCCGGTCTGTGTTTGTTCATTAGTCTGGCTATGGCGCCGGCTACAAACGCAGTTAAAATGAAGGTGATGAGTAGACTGAAGTTGGGCTCAGGTGGTTGTGCTGTGGGATGTGTTTCCCATACATTTAGTTATTTGTGGCGCTCGCTAAGGCTGTCACGATTATGAAATTTGGCTGACTATTAATTGTCTAAAAATAGTCACGGTTATTACGATTAATTGTCTGTTTTAGGGCTTTGGCGATTATGCCGATTATCTCGATTAACATGCAAAGCACTGTCACCGTTAGTTTTACTTTTCTTTTTAATCTTTTTGAGTTATTATTTTGCAGTGTAAGATTACCTAGAGTATTCCAAATTCTAAGAATTTGCCAATACCGATCCAACACCAGCGCTACTTATTTTCTACACCACTACAGAATATCAATACTGTGTTTGTGGAACTAATGGTCACTCTTTTAAACCCTTTGTTAAACGCAATCCACTAAATACTCACTTCCTCATTACAGAGAAAAACTATATTTGAATAAAAATATATAAGCTATGAAATTAAACTAACTGACTGTATAATTTAGCAGCAAAAACAATATCTTGAAAAAAAATCTTTGGTGAACAGTTTACAATTTAAAAGAAGGAAGATGAGCATATACTCGCCGCGTCAGCACGAGCGCGAAGGTGCACGCAGCAAAAACGACGCGCATATTGAAGTAGCGATGGATGGTTTTCAAGCGAAAGTCAAGTAAAAGACCGCTTCTTAAACCAGAGAAGGCGAACATGCTGGTATTCTTGTGGGGAAAAAACATGCAAGCACTGTCACCGTTAGTTTTACTTTTCTTTTTGTTTTCATTTTTGATAAACTTATCTTTGCTGTTTACCTCACATTATGCTATGGAGGATCTATTTTATTTATTTATTTGATTTCTCAGTGTTTGCTAAACGTTCTGTAATTTATTAGTCGGTATATAATACAGCATGTGGTGTGTGCCATGCCTCATCTTATTCGTTTTTGTTAATAAACGTTTTGTAAGCTAGTTTGTTATTGTATCTTACTTATTTATTGTTGTTGTGCTTTTTAATTAAGAATAACAATGAATCCATCGTTTGTTTTAGTCTTAAGAAATGAAAGGTGTGTAGATGTATTTAAGCAAAACAGTGGCAACAAGATCGCAAATTCGAAAGTGAAAGCATCCGAAGCCCGCGGCTTAAGAGCACAGCAAAAGAGAAACTCTCATTCACAAAATTCAAATCACAAATAATACTACTGATGATAAAGAACGGGTTGAATGTTAACCACTTTCGTTTCCATATAACTATAAACTATGATAAAAGTTCCTCAGCATGCATTGAATAATCCCATGTTGTAGCACAAAAAAAATAAAAAAAAAATAAATAAATACTGGGACCAAATCATGTGCTCGTGCGACCAGCTGAGATAGTTAGTCGCAAAAGAGCGACCAGTGGGAAGAATGAGTCTGGAGCCCTGTATAGGGTATACAGTGCATGAAAAGCAAACTGGTGCTCTTCTGTTTCTTTTGGTGTATGACTGCCCCTCGTCTCGTATAAAAAGCACAATAATCACGGTTGTCTGAAACAACCACGGTTAGATCAAATAATCACGATTAGACGGTTATTTAATTATCGCGACAGGCCTAAAACTAACAACCATCCACAATACCCTAGCAACCACATAGCAACAGACTAAAAACAAATAGACCTTAACTGCACAGAAACAAACTAACCACCATCCACGACGGATTTTCCAAAAGGCTTCGTTGAATAAACATGAGCACGTACTGCACGTTTAAAAATCAAAACGAGGTGCTGGTGTTTTTATATCACTGTATTTCTGAAGGAAGACTGTCTTTAGAAAGATGTCAATGTCATTTTCATTTCATCTTGCATGTCTTGCACACAGACGTGTGCAGTGAGGCGCAGATCAGCTCTAACGTCACTGAATCTGCTGTTAAAAATGAACCATCCATTCATCATATCATGCAAAACATACACGACAAATAGCTAATTTTTCATTGTTTCTCGAAACGTCATAGCATTTCCACACTGACGATGATATGACTGCGGTGCCAAATCATTTGTCCCCAAGCATCATGTACGTTGTCACCCGTTGACGTCATCAAATTGCGATCGGTTTGTGAGATCGGCCAAGTTAGTGAGTATCGATCGAGTCATAAAATGTGATTATCGGCCGATACCGATCTCCGGCCGATCGATCGGAGCATCCCTAGAAAAAATATATAATCATAATCTATGACAAAAATACTATTATAAACTAGGTTAGTGGATAATTTAGCAGCAAAAGTTATTCTAAAAAATCATGAGTGCACAATTTTATAAAATCTAAACATTTAGTGAAATAACATTATTTAGGGAACAAATAAAAGTGAATAAGTGTAGGACTAAATCTGGTAAAATGTTACATATTGCTCTTTGTATTGTTGTAAAATACATTAATGAAAACAAGAAAATGTATTTATATATAAATATAAACTATAAAATTAAAAAACATTTCTTTTAAATGTATCGCACAGTAATGAAGGCAGCAACATATGATAGATAGGAGTCCTATCTATCATATGTTGCTGCCTCCATTACTGTGGTATACATTAGATTATCAATAGCCTTTCTTTTTCTGTCCTATCATAGGACAGAACAAGAAACGATATAAATAATCTTTCATTGCGCAAAAGTATTATAATATGAAAAGCTCCAATAGAGCGGCACAAAGCTCTTATGCACATCCCGTGCACAGAATGATGCGCTTAAAGCAACACGGAGTCACAGCGCGCAGCTCCGCATAGAGAAGTTACAGAATAGTATAAGCAGAATATCAGATTTGGATCGGTCTCGTCTGACTGATACCCAATCCGGCAGAAAATGCCAGTATCGAATCCGATACCGATCCTGAGTATCGGCTCGATGCATCCCTAGTTTTTGTATTTCTATTTTGGCTACCGGTGTTGTCGTGGAAGTTCCCAATATTAACCTGACCACGGACAACTCAAACAACTACAGTTGTTAATATAATAACTACAGTATCTCTGGCTAATTCCCTGAATTCCCCGAATACTTACAATACAATCCAAAGAACTACAGTATTGAGCTAATTCCCTGAATTCCTCGAATACTTACAATATAATCCAATACTTCCCTGAAGTATGGTGACGTCGTCCCGTCAAGAAGCTACTATGACTACCTCAATCACACATAAGCACACAGGTCTTTAGCATCTATACACTCTCACCGCCCTTCTCAGCTGTACGCTGTTACCTCAGCCCGAGGACGGCTCTATAGTCTTCCAACACTATCACTGTCTTTGCGGTGGTCTTTTGAGCATAGAATCTTTAGTACTTCTATTCCTCAGCTGCACAGCATATACCAGACACCACTACCAAGTTGCTCTTTGCAGGAATGAAAGTTTATTCATGGCCGGGAGCCCACTGGTCACAACAACCAAGAGAGACTCTCTGAACAGAAGGATGCATGAACATTTATACCTTGTAGTTGAGTAAAAAATCTATGTCACTCAAGTCTTCTTCACTGTAATTGGTTATACTGATCTGGTCATTGGTTTGTCATATGACTGTTAGTTCTAGTATAGATTATTTAATCATAGGGACACGGCCTTTGATCTGAGCATTCTTTTGCACTTTTCTGAACATTCTATGTTGAACATACCCTTTTGATTCCTTTTGAGGCTATTACATAAAATATTTCCATCACAGTGTGCACTCTTGAGATCCTTTAAATCATATTCCACCTCACTGATTCAAAATAAACCCGTGTAGCCATTTAGATCAGAGAGCTGCTCTTTAGATCGTCTATATATTAGAACCGTCTTCTCTTAACCTCACTGATCTGATAAACTGAGTTCCAAATGAAAGGTCAGGAGGAGAATGTTCACTTAGTCCTGTCTATCACAGTGTATCAAACGCTGCGTACTGAGCTCAGCTGACACCTTTTTGTATTGGCATTCTTCTACCATTCTACATCCATTAGGACAGCAAAAAAACGTATAAGTTAAAGTGTTAGTTTAGTCAAAAAAATCAAAATATCGTAGTTCCAAACCCATATTGCTTTCTTCTATGTAATGAAAATAAAGTGACTTTATTACTCTCTCTTCTATTACTACTCTTTTCTATACAGTGAAAGAGGATGGTGCCTGTTTTGTGCACTATATTCCAAGTGTTCTGAAGCCATGCAATATGAGGAACAGACTAAAATTTAAGTAACTGAAAATCTTCCTGTCCACTATAGATATAAAATGTAATTTACCAATTTCAGTATATTTTAGTGCCATTTATGTACTACTATAGTTTTATTAATTGTTTGAATTAGCTTTTATTTGGATACGTTTTAATTTCATTTAAATTTTAGTTTCTGATTTATTAATTGTTACAAAATGTAATAATTTTATCAATTTAGTCATTTTAAATGTGATTTTTTTCATTTTATTTTATTTTTTATTTCTATATATTCTATCATTTCTATATTTTACATATTTCCTGCTTTAATTTATTGATTTATTGATTTTTAGTTTTAGTGCTTCAAATTAAACATATTTATTCATTCACTTTGATAATATGGAAAAGGGGAACTTGGACATTTTTCTGATTTGTGATGCACGGAAGCAAGAAATTCATATGAGTTTGGAATGACAAAGTTATAAAGGTTCGAAACAACAGGAGGCTGAGTAAATGATGACAGAATTTTGAACTAATCCTCAAAATCGCTACACTATCCGTTGTACTGCACATGCCTTTTATGTTGGTGAATGCCATGATGATTTGTCCCTTTGTGTGAATAAGTTTGAGTGCACTCAAACCAACTTACAGGTCACCGAGCACAGTTGGTGTGATTGTGTAATAACCTCAGCAGGAGCTTGTATTGGCCAGATCCTTCACCTCTCAGGACACACACAAACGCACACCTTACAGACAGCCTCGAGATGTGAGAAATTAGAGTCTTCATGCATGAATACCACAAGTTTTCAAATCTGAGATGATCCTTTCTCTCACTCTGTTCTCTCTCCTCTTTAATGAGCTGTTCAATAATAAGTTCATCTGAAGGAAAGGTTGCTGTAATGATATCGCTCCTCCGCCCACATGCTGGCTTCCAGAGATCAGCCCTTATCAGAGGAGAGGAGAAGATGAAAATGAGTGTTAACCTCACACAAACTTTCTAAAGATACCCCTGGTCTTGTCTCTTCGGCGTAACAACTCTTCATCATCCTCTTTCTTACGTGGGTTCCGAAGCTTGATCCCTGAAGCTGTTAGAACTTAGTTTGGCAGTGTTCTCATAGACTAAGAGAGTGACTGTGTGTGAATTTTTGTGAGCTTTTCTGGTGATTTTTGCTGCACATTATAGCATAAGCTTTTTTTCATAATTTAAGCTAGTATTATGATATTACCTAGATTTGGAAAAGACAAAGATATACAGTTTTTTGTTGCAATTGCAACAGAAATATTTGTAATAATTTGCAGACTTTTATATAACTTACCTTTTATGTATGTCTATTTTTTTTATGTCGAGTCAACCCTTAACACATGAAAAAAGTTAACAAGCATTTTTAAATTACATAGTTGCATTATGATCTATACTATTCAAAAGTATTTTTTAATGTTTTTGAAAGAAGTCTCTTATGTTCACCAAGACTCCAGTGTACCGTGATCCTTCAGAAATCATTCTGATTTGGTGCTCAAGTAACATTTCTTATTATAAATGTTGCAAACGTCGGCCGATAGCCTTGTGGTTAGTGCGTCTACATATAGCCTAGCACAACTGCGCCCACGGCGACCCGAGTTTGATTCTTGCTTCGAGGTCCTTTGCCCACTCCCCTCACTCCACCCAATGCTTTCCTGCCAGCTCTCCACTGTCATCGTACAATAAAGGCATAAAAAGCTCATAAATATAACTAAAAAAAAATAAAAAATAAATGTTGAAAACAGTTGAGCTGTTTAATATTTTTGTGGAAACCATATTAGATTTTTTTCAGAATCCTTTGATGAAGATAAAACTCAAAAGGAGAGCATTTATTTGAAACAGATTTTTTATTACAAAGTAAAAGTCTTTACTATCACTTTTGATCAATTGAATGCATGCCAGTGTTAATTTTGACAGGCATTTTTGATTTAGTCTTAGTCTTTATCTTGAGACGAAAATGCTTAATAGTCTTAGTCACATTTTAGTCATTTGAGTCTTTCATAGTTTTAGTCGACAAAAAGTCATTGCATTTTTGTCAACTTTTAGTCATTACTTTTAGTCAAACTGCAGTTACCAACATTTTTAATTCTTCTCTCTTTAGACCAAATAAATTATGAGAAATTTGAATCAAGGATTTAATTTGGAAAAACTTGAATAAATGATGACAATTAAAATTGTTCGGTGAACTATCCCTTTAACAGTAGTGAAAAGGGAGAAACTTATAAAAAATATAGTTGTTCATATATAATATATATATATATATATACAGTGGGTACGGAAAGTATTCAGACCCCCTTAAATTTTTCACTCTTTGTTATATTGCAGCCATTTGCTAAA
>NW_015549717.1:101007-115272 GCF_001515605.1 Sinocyclocheilus anshuiensis
GTACTGCCGCTCCATAGTATAGAGTCCTTGTGATCGCGAATCTCAAAAGTGAAAGTAAAATGAGCGTGCGCAATCGAAAAGCGGTTTCAATAGCGGCTCCCTGATGTCTGCAGTTTATATACAGTCGCCTATACTTACCCAACGATATAATTGCAAGAAAAAGTATTGAAATATTTTTTTTATCCTCCCATCTTGTAGACTATTTATTCCCTTTAACATCGTGATGTCTGTCAGCCATTGGCGATGGACGATGGCATCGTCTATCGGCCCAACCCTACTATCTATCCACTATCCATCCAACCCTACTCGCCATATTGAGACTAGATATGCAAACGCCCCTTATCCGATTACAATCCAATGACAGGGACACACATTTTGAAGGACAATACAGTAGCCTATAGGATGTATTTTGAATGTCCGGTAGTCCTCAAATAACATTATAGTCCCGTCTCGTCTTAACGAAGTTAACGATAGTTTTATCATCAGATATTAGTTTCAGCTCGTCAACGTCTCGTCTTAGTCACAGAAAAAATGTTCGTTAACTAATATTTTTCGTCGTCGTCTTCGTTGACGAAATTAACACTGATGCATGCTCACTAAATAAAATACATTTATGATCATTTAAGCATTATAGAATGTAATAGTGTTTGTTACATTTATCGTTACCAAAATCTAGCTTTTTCTATTGGGGCCTGGCTTTGTATAGTTTGATGACCTCTATTTTATAAGTATACATTTTTTTATGTTTTGTATATATAATAAACACACCCACGAGGAAGTGATTTAGAGATATATTTAACTATCTATACGTGCATATATTCTGATCAGGAAGTATTCATTGTTCCGTTTACATTAGAGCCCACTGTCTGTTTCTGACCATAAATTCAGGTTTAGAACTGAACACAGACATGTAAACATACTAGGGTTTGCACAACATCTGATTTTCACTCGTTGACTATAGCTATCCAGAAAAATAGTCAGCTAGTTGACGTGTCCGTATTCACCTTATGTAAATAACTCTCCATATGCTGTGCACCATCAGCAACCTTTATTGCTTCTGGCAAGTCCAGCACTGTGTTTACAGAGAATCGCAAAGATGGGACGAAAGCGCACATATCTCCATTGCCAGATTCATGCTGGCTGCATTGTCATGTCAGTGCTAAAACAGTCTTGCCCCATTCACTTGTGACTCTAAGTTTCAGGGAGGTTTGCAACAATTTTGTATGTGAAGTCCATATGAAGGATTCCTGGCTGAAGTCATTTAATCCATAAATAGTTGAAGGGCCGAAAAAATCGACTAGTGGTAGAACTAAATGGCTAGTCAGTGCAACTAATAAAACATTTACATAGGATACTTAATTCTAGCCCACAGTTGTGGGAACCTATTTGGCCTCAGGACTGTATCCTGATCTGCACATCTGTGACTAAGACTGTGTGCAGTGTGTGTGTGTGTGTCAAGCCCTTGGTCTTTGCCAGGTCGACTGGAATAGGAGCCCTCTGAGTTAGAGTCTACTTTCAGTGTCTCACATTTGAAACAGATCAATGTTTCCATCCTCCTGCGGGAATCAAAAACCGATGTCCTAATTTATATTGCGACTTTCAAAAGACCCTAAACAGTTGTTATTTTTATCAGCTGAATTATTGAGTGGTCATCTGGGAAATGTGAAAGAGTGAGAGTGACAGAAAAACACACAGAGAGAGAGAGAGAGATTCTGGGAATGGCCATGTAATCCCATCATCAAACTGTTTTCATTGGTTTGCTAGCACCAGCTGTTGTTGGATAAGATGTTTGAATTGCTCATAAGCATAAGAACTATATAAATACATTTTACACATAAGGAAACATTTCGAGTGCTGCCAAAGTGAATGTTTAATTCAGTTTAATCTGATTCCTGAAGACCGATCAGAAGAAAAGCAGCACAGGTGTTTGTGTTCAAACAACCCCATAGCTGTGCTCTCTTTATCAGTAAATTATAAAACAAATATGATAATGATAGAGAAAATGATAGGGAGAAAACTCTTAACTGCTGATTTATTTCTGATATATTGATATATAAATCATCCCAGATGAGATGGTTTACATAAGAGTAATTTTTAGAATTTAATTTTTATTGCAGGCTTTGTGTTATTGTGATTAAAATTGGTTTTAATAGAATAATATTTCAGTACCTTCTAGAAATTTTTATAGAGCATTTGAAGGAATTAATTATTCAATCTCATGATTATTTTTGTATTTTACCACTAGAATGACATAAATAAAACTTGAAATAAAACGAAATCTTTCTTACATTTTATTTGTATAACATAACAAAGAAACTAGAACTAAATGTTAAACACTTTGTATTTAGAGGCACCAAATTAAGCATTCAAGATTGTGTAAACTAAAAAAAAAAGTTTATGGTAATAACTATGTTATTTTAGTTTAAATGAATTGTTAATTGCTTTAAAACTTTAAGCTCACATCACACTGAAAGAAAATTGGTGAAACAATTACAAAAAATCCAAGTAACACTGAATTAAACGTGAAATTTTGAAGTACAAAAACTTTTTCTTGTAAAGCATTCTCCGATAATTATTTATTTACACATTTTAAAGGGGTGGTTCAGTGCTTTCTTTCAAGGCTTGATTGTGTTTATGGGGTGCAGTCTAACATGTGCTAATGCGTCGTTTTTTAAAAATCGCATTATTTATTCACATAATTTACATTTATTCCACACTGCTCTGTCCCTTCTCTGAGAAACGTGCTGATCAATTTCCTGCTTTTATGAAGCCCCGCCCTTAGAAATAGGCGATGGGCTCTGATTGGTTAGCTAGCCCAGTGTGTTGTGATAGGCTAAACCGCCTCTAGTGCGCGTCTAAACATCCCGCCCCTCTCCTCAGCGCCATCTGCTCCGGTTGTCACTTGTCAGTTTGAGCCCGATTGAGAAGCAGAGGATATTATTGAAGAGGATCGTGCAGAACCTGTGCAAGCACGGCTTTTAGACAGAATTGCGATTCATATATTAATAGATTTTTACGTGCACCTCTAGTTTTCTCTTCCTCTTCTCTACAGCAGCGCAGCATGGCCTTGCCCCCTTTGCTGCCTTTTCCCGAGGGCAGGGTTTATCTGGGTTTGTGATGTCACGAACCCAGGAAGTAACTTGTTGTAGTCCCTATGAGCCGTTTTTGTAGGCATTAAACTGCCAGAATTTTAAAAGATGATATCCCCGTTTGCATTGAACTTTCAGCTTCGTAACTTTGCAGATATTGTTTATGCTCAAAACAATTACACACTACACACTAACTAACGTTAAAAAAGTGAAATCGCAATCAACCACCCCTTTAATATATATGTGTTTTTTGTTTTGTTTTTTACACTGTTAGGGTGGTTAAGAGTGGTTTTGGTTGAACTAAGTGCAATAGTGAGCTAATGATAGGCATGTAGTAGCCTTCAGGCCACCTGAGTTTGTGTGTACACGTGTGTGTGCACCAAGTGGTAAAAATATTATCCCCAAACACATGCTTCATCACACCTCTCCCTGGCACCAGTCTAATAAACCACTGTGATGTCTGGGTCTGCATAATGCCAGGCTTTTCTCATGCCACACTAACACCGTTAACCAAGACCAGCCGAGCGCTGATGTGATAATTCACTGGCTTTAGCTTTCAGGCCAGACAATGCTACTATGCATTAAGGAAATGCATATAAATGTGTGTGTTTGTGTGTATATTACTCACAAAGGAGGTCAAAGCCTCATGATCTAAAAATGCCTTGCCATCTTTCAGTATTGTAGAACAGACAGATGTCCAAACCTAATTTCAGCTAAATCAATCGAATTAGGGGTTTTGGCCACAGAAGGACCAAGTGCCACTGGGGCCCCCCTTTGTGGTTTGGCTCCAGCAGGGTCATATTCTCTGTGAGAAACTCGTCCCTTGCTGCTCTGAATGCTCTACTTTCCCCGGATCAAAGTCGGCCATGCCGTCTATAGCAGAAATAACACCATTTTATTGTAGATAATGGGTAATAATGTTTGAATATTGAATGCAAGCATGAGTGAGGGATAAAACACAGAATAAGAAACAGTAAAAACCACAACAATGTACAATATAACTTATGAATCAGGAGGACAAAGACATAGCTGGCTATCTAGAAAGAACACTCTGCAGTCCAACACAATGCTGGATGATACAGCTGCACTTACTACTGTAATTCACTGAATGCGATGATTAAGACACGCTCCTCATCACAAAAATGCATCTTCCACTGATTTCTCAATAGCACAAAATGAAGATAAAATACCTACATCCCTGAGAGACAATAGCTATTTGGTTATTCTGTCTACAACAAATTTAGCAATTTGATTTAACTTTTACTTTTTGCATAAATACAACTAGTGGAATTATTAATCATTCTTCACTTCTATTTATCATTTGACATTTAGAAGCCACTCAGCATGTGGCTTTTGACATGCGTAGTTGTGAATGTAATCTAATTAAAAAGTTTTAGAAAATTTTGTGAGGTTTTAATTTTACTGTAAGTCTCAGCGATATCATCTTACTGACAATTCGAATCTGAAGTATTTATCACGAGAATGCATGTGTCATCCAGACTTTAAAGGTCCTTGATTTCTTTTTCGTATAGTTTACATAATGTACTGGCAGCCTTAAAAAATGGTAAAACACTTTTTTTTACTTACTGACACATCAGGTCAAATCAATTACTGTCAAATGTATTGGATTTAATAAGTGTGTCTGTAATTACTAAAATGGGAGTGTTTCTTTTCTTAAAAGTGAGTGTTGCAGAAGGTTGCGAAACCTATTGTAGTAGTAAATTTATGTGTGTGGATAGAAAATATCATTAGGTCAGTAAAAAAACAATTGAAGTCTATGGCAGGTCCCTCAAAGATAGCTGTACAAATGAGCGTGTGTGTGTGTGTTTGTGTAAATATAATTCTAATAAATAAAATATAATTTGTAAATAAAATTTATGTCATATGTGATGCCAGCAATATTTGAATGACCAACTGTAATTTTACCCAGAAATTTCGTTAACTTAGTTATTGTTCTTTAGTTATGGTATTCAGTGAAGCAGAGCAAAATAAATAGCATTGTGAAAAAACAGTAATTAGATTTCAGGATTAGATTTCTCAGAGGAGTTTGCTGAGAAGCAGTAGGCAATTCGCTCAATATTATTATTATTTTTATTTATTTTATTTCACAAAGGATGTGTGACGAACATGATAATATGTTTGATTTGAACGAGATTAAAATAAATGAAAACTAGTCTAGTCTGAATAGACTTTAATCTTACATTAAAGGAAGGTCATAAGGTATCATTGTATTTGACAGGGTGTTGAGTGCCACTGATATAGATCATGTTACATCTAAATCTCACTCACTGGCTTTGGCAACTATGCATATATTAATAAATAAATAATAAATAAAGCAAGCAAATAAAGCCTTAATAAATAAAGCAAGCTTTAATTAAATTTATCGGGGAGCAGCACGGGGGCTGAGCAGTCCTTGAAGCCGTGAGACACAGATAACAGACATATTGCATCACTGTCTGTATCTGTATGTTTCAACATCACTGTGTTTGCTGTCTCCCTTCACTCCAATCATCTTCTCCATCCTTCCTATGCTTTTGTGTTATCACCATAGTTGGGCCTGGAGACTGTCAGTCTAGAAATGTGTGGTTGTGATCTTGAGAAGAACTGAACATTTCAGTGAAATGGGACATGGTTCCTGTCTGTTTACCGGAGTTTGGTTCCTCCAGCCAGGGGGAAGTGCTCCAGACACACATGAACTACATGCTCTCTAAAATATCCTCTGGTGTGTGTGTAGGATTATCCACGAGGACGGTTTCTCTGGTGATGATGTGAAGCAGTACAAGCCAGTGGTCTTCAGCAACACCATCCAGTCTCTGGCTGCTATCGTGCGTGCCATGGACACACTGGGGCTGGAGTACGGAGACAAGGAGCGTAAAGTGAGTACAGCACAAACCCCGATAAGCTGAAATACTTATTAAGGAGTGACATTCCCACTGTGATTATAACCTCATGGATGGTAATTGTAACACTTGAGATCAGCTGTAATTTCTCTTTACTTTATACAGTATATGCAAGACAAATATATACTGTTTCTGTGTAAGATGATTCAGGAGAATCAGATAACAAGGGTCAATGACGGTGACATGTAGTTTTAGCTTCACAGTTCCTGTGGTTGCAATTATGATCTGTAATGAATTGTACTCAATAAGAATACATTTTTCTAAAGAGTCACACTATTTATAGAAATGTTCCAGGTTCAGTACAAGATAAGCTCCTCCTTTCATTTTCTTAAAAAAATGAAAGGATAAGGTGAGGTAATGCTATTAATACCATTTGAGTACTATTTTATAACTGGGTCAGGAATTTAATAATAATTCATACATAATTAATAAATAATATCATATAACAATTATTCTGTTAAAATTTGTTGTATTATGTGAGCTGTTCTTTTTTTTATGGTTCTTTTCAGGTTTATGGTGTTGGGATGACAAATGGCAATGAAGTTGTAAAACTGGATATAGCTTTACATAAAGGTTAATAATTCAGTTTTTTTTTTTTGCACACTACAATTATATACATATTGTTTATACCTTTGGCTATACTGTTGAAACATTAAGCATTTTAATGTTTACAGAATAGCCCCATTCTCTTCCACTGTAAGAGCATCAGTGTAAAAAAATTTTTTTCTTGTAATAAACATTTTACCACAAGCCTCAATTGATATTAACTTATACCGAACCTGGAAAATTCCTTTAATAACAATGCCTTCTACTAAAGTCTTGTGCATTAAAGATACAACCAGTAATCTAATCTAAAGAAAAACAGAACCAGATGTGGTAAATGTTGATAGATTCCAGCCTCAGCACATATCATTTCCCCGCCTAATACATAAGTAAAATGGCTGGGTGCTGATGGGAAGCTTCAGGTTTTCTCTGCTAATGTGTTCCATCAGTGACAATAAGACTCATAATCCCACTGTGCCCTTTCTCAAAATCTCTCTCACTGTAATGTCAGTGTCAGTGAACTCATTGACCTTCAGCAGGAAGCAATGTTTCATTTTAATCAAACCAAAGCTATCAGTATGGAGGGAACAGTCATCTGAAATATCTAGCAGCCATTGATTGAGATATTTTCTATTGTGAGAAATAGAACACGTCTTCATTTCCAGGTTGAGTTACATCTCAGGAAGCCGGCATTGAAGGGCATCGGATCTATGTACCTAATAAGAGAGGTTATAGATAGCAGTGTGGCATAATGTGTTTGAATGTGACTGCTGGGCCTACATGGAATCAGACTTTTTTTTGGGCAAAGGGCCTCAATTTGGCATACTTTTGACTTAAAGGGGTCATGAACTGCCTTTGTTTTTTATTTTGTACTGTTCTCTGAGATCCACTTATAATGTTATCAAGATTTTTTCATTAAAAAAACAAAAAACAAAACATTAATTTAGAAGTAATAGGCTGTTTTCTGTCATTGTTTTGACCCTCTCATCAGAACACTCTGTTGGAATAGGCGTGGCGGATTCTAGACTCAGAAGTAAACGCCCACTGCAATGATTGGCTAACAGTTGTGTATGTTTGACAGCCTACATCCTTCACAGATGGACGCTGCTGTGTTTTAAGTTAAAATGCATAAATACTCAGTACATATCAAGTGATCTGTAATAACAGCTAAAGCAATAGTGACCACGTAATGAAAACAGTTACTCACACTGTGTGTGGTGCGACATTGTATCTAATATAGTCGGCACAGCATCATCTTTTAGTTTAAATATTTCTGAAAATCCTGCGTCGAATTGTGCCCTGTTTGTAAACAAATCTGTGGTAAAACAAAGTGAACAAAGGACCTTACTGACGTGGTCTGACACTTCATTAAAAATAAAGTTCATGAAATAAAGTTTATCGTTTGGTTTCTGACATAACTAACTGTGTTTATATGTAAACCTTGTGTGCTTTTGACAGTATTAGGCACGAAATCAATCAGATGCGAAAGACAACTTATAAGTTAAGTCTTAAACTTAAGTCTAGTAATCAGGCGCTGTTTGAAAGTGTGCGCGCGCTTCATGTGTACGCGCTCAGAAACACGTCAGAACAGCACGTGAATTAAATGTTTAACCCGTAAGGCTTTAAAGCAGATGCAAATAATGTACTTTTGTGATTGCGCATAAGTGCTGTGTCCCGTAAGTAACTCTACTGCTGAGATAACATTTGATGTGAATGTATGTCGCATTTTACAGATGATACAGCGGCGCCAGAACTTGAGCTGATAGAATGTGCGCTGTAGCACGATACTACAATATTTCTTCAAAAGCAGACCGTGGAGACATTTTAATCGTCCACGATCAAATATCGTCATATTGCACACCCCTAAACCAAGTATAATCAATCTCACACACACACACACACACACAAACAAACAAACAAGCACAACGAAATCACTTCACACTATTAAGTGGCTGTGTTATGAACATGCAAAACTGTATTGCACGTGTGCTACAGTGGTAAATTTATTCATCGCACATACCAATTTTTCATAGCACGTGCGATATATGTCGCACTGTACAGCCCTGATATAGTACATATACGCTTATCCTGAGAACAGATCACTCACACACATCCTCACAAACTCCTCAGGCCTCTGTTCCTTCAGGCTGTGGAGGCCAGCTGGCTCACACCATTTTAATCTGAGGTGTGAAGCTTTTATTGGAACTGCTTTCTCAACAACCTAGCCTCGATTGATCTGTTTGCCCTTTCTTTCTCTCACACTCTCTGTTTCTTGCTTTTATACGCCCTCAGCTTCCCGCTTTCCCTCTCTCTCACTTCTATCTGTCTGTCTTTGTATGCATAGCCTCTCCTCCATATTGCCCTCCCCTATCTCCTTTTCTCTCTCACCAATCTGGCCCTGTTTCCATGGCGACCTCTTGTTTTGCCTCTCTCCCAACGCATTCCACAAGTCTGTGTCCATGGGCAATGTCACTCGCATGCACTCTGCTCAGCACCAAAGAGGCAACCATCTCATGTGACCATTCACACAGCTGTGTGTGACCAGAATGAGGAGTGGGCCACACCCCTCATAGAGTATAACTCTATAGCGCCGTTCCAAGATATAGTGAACTGCCTACTGCCTACATCCATCCTGATCTGCTTTCTGCCTACATTCATCCTGTTATGGAACTGATTTCGAATGCTGTGCATAAGAGACACTTGGATTGCAACAGATTTCATTTGACTTTGACATTATGATGTTGCTAAGATGACAGTGTGAAGCTTAAAATACATGGCACACACAAATACTGGATAAAATGACCCAATACAATAGTCCAAAATTATTATAAAATAGTTTTTTTTTTAAGATTTATTTTTGGGATTTTATGCCTTTATTTTGATTGGACAGTAGTTAGACAGGAAGCGAAGTGGGAGAGAGAGAGGGGATGGAACCGGGAAATGTCCGCGAGCCGGGACTCGAACTCGGGACGCCCAACGCACAACAGCACTACATGTCGGCGCGCTGCCCACAAGGCTGTCACCACCGACAACAGTTTTTGATAAGTAATTTAGCATTCAAATTGAATTAATCAAAGGATTATTTTTTCATTTTTATTTTATTATTAAAATAATTCGTATCATATTATTTATTAGATTATTTTATTTTAATAAAATACAATGCTTTTTATTTTATTTCAATTTATTACATTTCAATATTGAGTGAAATATAAATGAACATATTGTAACCATTTTATAATCTTGGGTTTAATTTTTCATTCAGCTCCAGTGCTGTTATTGTTAACTAAAACTATATATTTTTTTATTATTTTAAAATTTTTTGTTAATTGAAATAAAACTGAAATAAAATAAGATATAAAAATATATTTTGAAATAAAATAAGATGAAAAACCTGAAAAGGATGAAATACACTGAAAGTTAGAAAAGCTGCCTTGGCAATTTACTGAAATAAAATAAGTTTAAACTGAAGTACTAAAAATAATAAGCTAAATAGAAATGTAAAAAAAAATGAAAACAAAAAGTAATAAGAATGACAAAAGCACATAACAAAACTAAAACTTGCTTACATACTAAAACTAAAATTAAAAAGGAAAATAAAAAAATATTAAAGCTAATTCAAAGTATTAAAAATATTCTAGTACTATCTAAATAATAGTAATAATAAAAGTATTATCTGGGTTATTATAATATGTAGGCCTATGTGTATTAAAATCCTTGTTATTTATTTGAAAAAAAAAAAAAAATGTTCCCCCTTCATTTGACATTTGTTATCATGCATTGGTAACAAAACTGTTTGTGTGTTAAAATGCTATCTCCATTAGGCAATCACTACATTTTGCAACTGAAAATAAATCTATACACACGTCCTATAAATCCATACACACTTTTCTACTGAACACCTTGCCCAGGCTCACAATGCGTTTGCCAGCATCATTGGATGATGGTGCTATATGGATATGGTATGTTACTCTCTGTGATATTTTGTTACAGGAGCCAATTGTCAGGAGTCACTGTCTATTTTTAGATGTTCTGTGGCATGTATAGGCTACTTGACACACATACTCCATGTACGTTCTTGTCATGTCTCTATCCATGCAGCTATCCTGGTAAAGACCCAGGATCCTTTTTCTCCACAGCTTAGTAGTGTAATAGCGGATGACGCTACGGCCTGTGGCAGGAAGTCCATTCATCCTTGTTTGATTCGGAGCTCACCACAACTTAAAGGGGTCATCGGATGCAAAATTCACTTTTCAAGTTGTTTGAACATAAATGTATGTTGGAAGCGTCTGTACACATCCATCCTATAATTATAAAAATCCATCCAGTGTTTTTTTTTTTAAATCCCTATTTTAAAATCCCCTTTATCAAACCAGGCTGTTCTGAGATTCCTGTCAGAATGACGTAGTTCTGTACAGGCCCCTCCCACGATAGTTGATTGACAGTAGTGTTTTAGCACCGACTGGACTGGTGTCTGAGCATCCGATGACCCCTTTAACACATGATCGGATGCTGATCCCATTGCTGCCATGCTTATGGGCCTCTACGTTACAGCAAAATGGCTGCCGCTCTGAGCGGAATGGGTTCCATAAGGTCCAACATGTTGGTGTGACCTTGCCAGGGTTCCTCACATCCTGAGCCACACCACGGCTGATAATATAAATGGCAGTCTGTGGTGGGCAGGGGCCGTGAGCCCAGTGCCTGGCACCCAGATGGACGCAGATGGGCTTTGCCATTCTGGCCCTCTGCTTCCACTGCAGCATCATGATGCAGCGTGTGAAAAACTCTCCCAAACAAGCCCAATTGGGTGTCACCAGTCTGCGTGCTAACCGCATGCAAATATATATTCAAAAATGTCCCAAAATAGAACTGAGAAATAGGATTGCAGTCAGAATTAGGAGTGTTTGCTCATGGAGCAACTTTGAGGGAGAGAGGGAAGGGAAAAGCTCTAAATTTAAAGTGATTTATCCTGCATTAGTGCTGAAACTCTGGCGAGAGCTCTCCTATCTGGCCATTTCTATTACTTATTCACTTATAATGATAAATATGTGCATGCAGATCCACTTAATGCAAATTAAAAGTTGAATTGTTGTATATTTTCTGGGTGATATTATGATTTTATGGATGGGATGCTGCAGTGTGTGAAAAATCTGCTCTTTCAGGCAAAACTGATTGGATGCGGGCAGTCACTCATATGGGGCATGAATTGCTGTCTGTGGCCACTGGGAATAGTGGCTTTTAAAGTACTGAGACACATTAATGATGCTTTGTTTTTTAAAATTCTTTAAATTTAATGGAAATCCCATAGGTGGCTTTCTGCAGTAGTGCATGACTTGAGGCAAACTGGTACAGTTTTTACAATTTTTTTTAGATATTTAATCATGATTACTGCGACATTGCCTTTGGTTATTTTTTAAAAATCTTTTTTTTCATTTGACATTTCCGTTATTTTGCATTGGAAACAAGCTTCCACAAGCTTTCATGTTTGGGTCATGTTTGTCAAGAGTTTAAACACCCCAATCAGAGCTTTTCTCCTAAATAGATACATTTTCCATACCAGTGTTTTACTTAATTGTCCCAATTATCAGATTATCTGAAAAGACAAACACGTTTGGTTAGAATTTAGCAAACTCTATTGCAATATTCTGCTCAAATCAAAGTGTCATAGAGCCAGTCTGCATTCCTGGCTGTTTGCGCCATTTGCTGCGACTATATCTGTGAGCAAACCATCTCAGTGACACACAGTAATTACAAACATGAATCTCAACTATGTTGTTTGCAATTGTGGTTGTTGAATTAAATGTGCTTATGCGAAATCTGTGCTACAATACAAAGTCTTTTTGTTTTAAGGCTAATTCACACTGCATGGACAGACGGAGAGAAAAGGCAATAGATATATTCGTCAGGTTTTGTTTGATCAGTGTGTTACCCCTGTCTGCATCTGTTGGTGATTGTTTTCACGGATTGAACATGTTGTGTTACCAGAAGAAGGCTGTTTTGCCGAAACGCGTCGATCTACTTTTAACTAGTTGTAATGATTTAAGCCCAGTTCATTAAAGGCTTTTTATCTTACCACGTGAGTGCCTTGGAAGTATTCGTCTACACAATTTGATTTTTACCTCCATCACATCCAATGAGCACCAGTGGCTATATAAAGACACCCGTGTAGCACTCTCTGCTTCTTGTAAATGTTGTATTACTGTTTGTACTGTACCCAGTTGGTTGTCGGCATTGGTCTTTGTCTGTTGCTGCATGAATTGGCCTTTAAAAGAAAAACGTAAACATAATATGGAATTATTGGAATTTAAATTGCGAATTTCACGGTTTTAGCTTTTGAGAGAAGCTTTTTAAGGTTTTACTAGTTTTCATAATGTAGAAAGTGTTACAGTTTTTCACATTTGCTAAGACACTAAACCCCAGTCTCTGAACCAAATTCTCAATAGCCTAAACCAATTTGTCAAATAAATAACTTTTTCTGCAAAACCTTAAACAAGTTCAGGCAGTTTAGACACTGTTTGCAGATCTCATGCACTCTTTTTGCAAAACTCTAAACACATTCTCACTCACTAAAACACAATTTGCACTGTGATAAACTTGAGGCAAAACCCTAAACACAAGAAAGCAAAAGTTAAGCACAACTGCAGCACGGTTGTCATCATTTACACACAATAATTCAAAAGTGTTCACACTTGTTTCTAAATATGTGAATCCACAAAATATAAGCCAATTCAGAGTGCACAGATGGATCCATCCATCAATCTGAGAGGTATGGAAGAGTGCGTATACGAGGTGGAGAAGAGGAGAACGAGGAAGAGCAAGACCAAGAAGTCATTTCAGATGAAATCAGAGCTACTGTGATAGACCATGTTCTTCTGCATGGAGTGACAGAAGGACAAAGAGTTCAACCTAATTTGAGCAGATTCTCTGTGGCCACCATAATCAGTTGGAAAGTTCAAAAGAACAACAAAAGAATCTTGTGTAGAATTGCAAGACTACCACACTGTAAAACCCGATAAGTTCAGAATACCGATTACCTAAAAAAAAAAATGTAATTAAGCAACTCAAATTTTTTAAGTTAACATTAATTATAAATAATTAAGTCAAACTAAAAAGCTTAAATTTGTTTTTGCTTAATGTTCAAGTGCAGTGTACTTAAAATTATTGTTTATCATACGTAATGTTTTTCATTTACCAATTATTCTAATGCAGTAGTGCTTTATTAAATACAAATACTAACTAAAAAAATACACTTATGCATAAAAAACACACGCACAGCTGTGGCTATACAATTGAGGATTTTTTATTCAGCCTTTTTTAAACCGCATGAACTGTGTATTTCTGAATGTCAAACACTGGAAGATCATCTCATCACAACTGCAGTGCTTGCAGGACTTGTAGTGGTTTCGTTGTCCATAACAAAATCAGCAGGAGAGGTGTTTGTGTCAATGATGTCTGGCTCGCCCAATTCCTCCTGGAATAAGCACAGAGGGTAAAACTTTAACTTTAACTTCAGAGACTAAAAGTAGACATTTATATTTACTGCCAATAGAGTGGGGGAACTATAACATCAGAACCCGGAAGAGTAATTCGCCATGGGTTCATTCTAGATTTTGCTATGGGGTTTTTCAATTAAAATAAAGCCTGTGGTAAACATAACTTGACGATACTTTTACGTTTTGTTGTACAACGTAAATTACACACATCCATACCCAAAATACAAATTTTGAAGCAGTTAT
>NW_015549717.1:115558-116385 GCF_001515605.1 Sinocyclocheilus anshuiensis
AAGTATCGTCAAGTTATGTTTACCACAGGCTTTATTTTATTCATAAATTAAAAAAACCCCATTAAAAAACCCCCATAGGAAAATCTCAAAGGAACCGCGGCGAATTACACTTCCGGGTTCTGACATCATAGTTCCCCCACTCTATTTCAGATCTATTAATGCACTTAATACTTAAATTTCATTTCCTGAAGAACAGTTCTCCTCACACACGTACACTGGGAGAGCATGTTGACATCATGTAAACAAACAAAAAAAAAATGTTAAACAAGCAGGCCAACTTTATTTTATATACAATGAAGACAGTGATGGAGGTAGTTAGTGTTTGTGAATTTGCACTCACCTGAAGAGCAAACATTTCGAATGTCATGCAACATCTGTGAAATCTTGCTGGTGTGTGCCACTTTCTCTGATATGGTGAAACTCAGCACAAACCTAGAAAACCACAAACACGCACAAGTAAGTGTATAACCAACAATGGATGTAGAAAAGAGAAAGCAGAGTCTGTGTCCTGTTATGTGAGGACACATCACACAACTTGCTCTTCAACTGAATAGAAGTTACCTTAAGTGTTGAGGCTCACTCTTTTGTATTCAGCATCCAGCTCAGCCTGCAATTAAATAAAGTTTGTAAAGGTTTACTACAAGTTTGTAGATTGCTTTTGTAAATTTTATATATTGCAAAATTCATGTATGTGTATTAGCTTTAACCTAATTTTGGATTAATACTCTTAGCAGCTAGTTGTTTAAAAACAGACCAAATAAAAATCACATTTACCAGGGCATTTCCCAAAAAAAGCATTGTATGGCTAAGATGATCGTAGAAACATT
>NW_015549717.1:116474-117086 GCF_001515605.1 Sinocyclocheilus anshuiensis
ACTGATTGGACTTGATTAGGAAAGCCACACACCTGTCTATATAAGACCTTACAGCTCACAGTGCATGTCAGAGCAAATGAGAATCATGAGGTCAAAGGAACTGCCTGAAGAGCTCAGAGACAGAATTATATATATACTGTGTGTTTGTGTGTGTGTATATGTGTATGTGTGTGTATGTATGTGTATATATATATATATATATATATATACACACACACACTCCTCCTGGGTGTATTCCAGAAAGGAGGTTCAACAAACTCTGAGTTAAAACTTGAACTCTGAGTTGACTTACCCTGAGATTCTTTATCATGATATTCTTACAACATTAAAAAAGCAAATAAGAAATGTTCACAGTTGTTTTGATTTACTTACAAGTTGTTCCATTAAGTTTGCTCCAGGCGCTTGCGATTATCCGCCATGTTGAATGGATTCTTCTGAACGTCGGTTAGAGCAACGAGGTGACCTTACCCTGAGATTGGAAACTCTTGAGTTTTCGGTTTCAGAACAGCTGAATAGTTAGTTCAATCCACTCTGAGTAGGCTGACTCTGAGTTTAGCACGTGCACCACGACTATGAAAAGCCATGATCAATGGAGCTCCGAAATTATGATTC
>NW_015549717.1:117174-117616 GCF_001515605.1 Sinocyclocheilus anshuiensis
CTTCCATGGTATCCCACGGGCAAAAAAAAAATAATAAAAATTGTGGCAGCAGAAAAATAATAAACATAAAAACATCATTCAATCAGGTAAAGCTTCAAGCGTGAAATGGGTGTAGGCTAACGTTACATGACTTTACAAATATCAAATATTTGATAAATATCATTCAGTGTATATCTATTTCAATGTGCAGCAGCTTTTCCCACATAGTCTAAAGTCTAATGACATAATTAAATGTTCTCTAATCCAACATGCTAGATTTCTTAATTAGGGTAATGAAAAACATTTGACTTCTATTTAGAAGCCAACAGCAAGAAGGCAGAGACTCGTAAAATGGGAGGAGAACCTGCACCAGCACAACTGACAGATGAAGTGGAGATGGCCACAATACCAATATTAAAATCCAACATGGAAAATAATAATTTGTTGCTTTTGTATTTGTAGA
>NW_015549717.1:118712-120929 GCF_001515605.1 Sinocyclocheilus anshuiensis
CATCTGTGAAATCTTGCTGGTGTGTGCCACTTTCTCTGATATGGTGAAGCTCAGCACAAACCTAGAAAACCACAAACAGCACCAGTAAGTGTATAACCAACAATGGGTGTAGAAAAGAGAAAGCCGAGTCTGTGTCCTGTTATGTGAGGACACATCACACAACTTGCTCTTCAACTGAATAGAAGTTACCTTAAGTGTTGAGGCTCACTCTTTTGTATTCAGCATCCAGCTCAGCCTGCAATTAAAGAAAGTTTGTAAAGGTTTACTACAAGTTTGTAGATTGCTTTTGTAAATTTTATATATTGCAAAATTCATGTATGTGTATTAGCTTTAACCTAATTTTGGATTAATACTCTTAGCAGCTAGTTGCTTAAAAACAGACCAAATAAAAATCACATTTACCAGGGCATTTCCCAAAAAAAAGCATTGTATGGCTAAGATGATCGTAGAAACATTAGAACCAAATGGTCTCAACAATCGACTTAACGTTAGCTCACGATGCTTTTCAGAAACGCAGCCCTAAACATTGCCGTTAAAAGCAGTGACATTCAAAACGTACGTTAGGACTGCGTTTACTGAAAAAATGCCGGCTAACGTTAATTTTAGTGCCCTTTTTTGACGTTAACATTATACTATAAGCAGTGACGCTAAAATAGCATTCAAAATGAGCATTCAAAAGCACTAGGGAAATGCCGCGCTTTACAGCGCTGTGTAAAAACAGCGTTCCCAAAAATGAAAACATTCCTGAATCATGATATTCTTACAACACTCAAAAAGCAAATAAGAAATTGTCACAGTTGTTTTGATTTACTTAAAAGTTGTTTCATTAAGTTTGCTCCGGTCGCTTGCGATTATCCGCCATGTTGAATGGATTCTTCTGAACGTCGGTTAGAGCAACGAGGTGACATCACTTTACGCCACTCAGTAAACTTAAAAATATTAATTTAAATATAAAAGTTTACTCAAAACTGTTGAGCCACACAAAAATAAAACTAAATTCCTCATTCAGAAAATGTAATTGTTATAAGTTGCATCCGAAATTATGATTCACCATGGCAACAGTTGCCAAAAAGACTTCCGCATACTACGAAATATGTAACTTTAATTCTAAATTAATGTTTTCAGAGGTGAAAACTGGCAGAAAGGTAATTTATTGAACTAATATTCATTTTCATGGTATCCCACAGGCAAAAAAAAAGAAAAGAAAAGAAAAAAAAAATGTGGCAGCAGAAAAAAATTAAACAAAAACAATTAAATCAGGTAAAGCTTCAAGCGTGAAATGGGTGTAGGCTAACGTTACATGACTTTAAAAATATTTGACATTCAATAAATATCATTCAGTGTATGTATATTTCAATGTGCAGCAGCTTTTCCCACATAGTCTAATGCTTTTTCACATAAATAAATGTTCTCTAATCCAACATGCTACATTTCATAATTAGGGTAATGAAAAACATTTAACTTCTATTCAGTAGCCAACAGCAAGAAGGCAGAGACTCGTAAAATGGGAGGAGAACCTGCACCAGCACAACTGACAGATGAAGTGGAGATGGCCACAATACCAATATTAAAATCCAACATGGAAAATAATAATTTGTTGCTTTTGTATGTAAGTTAATAGCATTGTTCAGGTTTACAGTGCATGTTAGGGTGGAAGAACGGGCCTGTGGTGACATAAACGTGCTGTCTTGTCAAGACTGGATCCGCCACACCAGAGGGGTTTGTTTCCCACTGCCTGCCTGCCACTGCGAGATGAAGTCCTCTGATTCCAAATATAAATATATATATATATATATATATATAGATTTCTTAATTAGGGTAATGAAAAACATTTGACTTCTATTTAGAAGCCAACAGCAAGAAGGCAGAGACTCGTAAAATGGGAGGAGAACCTGCACCAGCACAACTGACAGATGAAGTGGAGATGGCCACAATACCAATATTAAAATCCAACATGGAAAATAATAATTTGTTGCTTTTGTATTTGTAGAGCATAAAGATGACCAAATAAACTGAGTAATTTGTGTTTATTTAACAGCTGTGGTGGTGGTTTCGGCATATATCTTGCACTACCCTTCCATCTGGCATCCATCATTTTCGGAAGGTGCGATGGTGAGAATATGTGTAATCAATGCATCCAACCACACTGGAAATCCTAAAGGAAATTCTAATTATTAGGTTATTTAGAGGTCGCAACAAGATGTTATCAAGTGAACG
>NW_015549717.1:121119-125290 GCF_001515605.1 Sinocyclocheilus anshuiensis
GTTCAAATAAATATGCATGTGGATATGGCAAAATAAATAAATTAAATCAAATTTAATTTAATCCTCTCCTGATGTAAATGTAACTCCCCGCGAATTAATGCAGCCTCCTCATCTACAGGATCCCTTATAAAAAGACACATTGTCACATTTACTGTGTCTGCATGATGAAAATGAAAGTGGTCCGGTGAGAAAAATAATCTTGTTTCCATTTGCATTAAGAATATTTTTCTTACCCCGCTGGCAATTAATTTGACTTGTTTACCCCAGGAAAACAAGACTAAATATTGTATATATTTTTCTTATATAGAAAATGCATCATGATTTTTAGATATTTGTACTTGAAATAAGGCAAAAATCTCAGCAATAAAAGCAATTTTTGCAGCGTGAATGAATGAATGAATGAGGTATTTAAACATCGCTTACACTTTAAAAAGGGGGAGGAGACCGAAAGAAACTCTGGGTTTACCGAAGAAAACCTGCTCCCGACCAGGTTAGGTTTACTGGAATATTGAGCAGCGTGTCACACCACGCAGTGACGATGGCTAGAGGGAGAGTGAAACCTGCGCGCTGAACACTATTGGGTGGTGCGGCGCGTAATACATTTTCGGCTCATATTTTCAGCCGAAAACTGAAAATGCCATTTTCGGCCGATAATTTTCAGCGGCTAAAAATTCGGCGCATCCCTAGAAAGTACAATATTGTGATGAAATTTCTCAAATGAAAAAATTGTCAATAATAATCGTGATTATAATTTTTAGCAGAATAATAGTGATTATCAGTTTAAACTTTGTGTAGCCCTAAGTTTGGGTTTAGGTTTGGGTTTAGATCCTCTGTTGCTCTCTACGCAAACTGTCACTAGGGTATGTGGTTGTTTGTGTTAGTATGAGTCTGTGAGCTTTTGTGTGTGTTGTGGAGGGAAAACAGTTTGGGAATAAGGAAGAGAGGGTGCTGCCAGCAGAATATTCCCAGCAGTCCCGGCAACGCCCTAGCGGTGCTCACGCGCCCACTCATTATCCAGAGAAAACCCATCTAAACAGCCTCATCATCATGCAAATAATCTTTATATAATGCTAACCTGGAAAAAAACTGTTTGATTTACCTGCATTCAAATAGGAAAAATACCTGGTTATGTAGAAGTCTAAGAGCAGTGTTCGGTTTCAGTTATTAACCCTGTCTGTGATTTCATATACTTTGGGCAGGATTGAAGCGATCACTGTCATCTGGAGGTGAGCATTATGAGATTTGATGAGGATATTTGTAAAAAATAATATACCACAAATTACAGACAATGGTATTAAATTCACAAAATGCTTCTGTGAAACAAATTTACCTGTGGGAAAAGGAGTCACATTCAAATAGGACTTATGACGTATGTCTTTTCAAATAGAACTTCGTGGTGAAGCCCCTTTTAGATGCTGATGGTGATACATTGCCAAATAAAACTCATATGCAAATGATGTGTTTAAATGTGATGTTTTCCAGTACATGTTTTGAGAACTGTGCATTGGTTTATTTTTGTACATGGTGGTACATGTTCCACTTCTGTGTGAAATGGACACCTGGTAATGATAAAAGGAGTTGATAAGAACCATACCTCGGTGAAAAACATCCAGAAAAGGTGAAAAACATCCAGAAAGGACAATGATTTTGCTCCTACACAGTTAAGATAAGCAGTTTCAAGGGGGGAAAAAAATCCAGTTTGGCATATTTCATGAGAACCCTCGTCCTGCCTTTGATTAGTTTCTTTCTAAAACCTTTTCCCTTTGGATCAGTGGTCATTATTGTGAATCAGACCTGTGAATGTCTAATCAATACTTCCATATCGCAGGTGAAATGGTTTATTAGCTGAAAATTGAGCTGTGTCTTAGCAACACTTGCGGCTCCCCTGTAAAAATATGCTATTAAAATTAATTTCTGCCTGCTGTTATGCAGTGCTTTTAATTCAGTGACTGAGGTAAAAACATTAGCATAGATTTTATACACAAACAGTGGCCCTGGAAGTAGTTTTTTGCATTTGTAAGTTTTTTAGTTTTTTTGGTCCAGGTCACCCTGGAATTTGGTACATTCTTTATGAAGTAGTTGGGTTTGCAGACAGCCTGTACCATTGCTAAAAATGAGAGGGGAAGGTTAGGCGTATTTATAGAATGTGTAAATTAATTTTGCGTGAGGCAGAACGAGAGCCCTTCAGAAGCATTAACAGATATCTATCCCAGCAGATTACGCTGCAGACTCCATTTTAATTGAGACTCTTTTATGTCATGTCTCTGGTGCTTGGATTCAGTAAAAGGATGTCTGGGTCCCTTCTCCCCAGCCTTACAGCTCATCTACACAGATCCCAAATATAATTATTTCTGACGCAGCTTAATTACATGTTAGGTTAATCAATTTACCTCAATGAATCTTTACACCGGAGAACTACTTGTATTTTCCAGGCTGTTGCTTTTTTAGTGGAATTTTTATGTCAGCTGAGTCAGACGCATCTACTTGTTTGTGGTCCTGGTAAACTTGGTTCCCTATGCCAGGGTTTCTGAACCAAGGACCCCTTTCACAATCCTAAAATGTTTACAGACCTCACAGTACAGCTCAATGAATTGAATAGAAACAGATATTTTGCACACTATGATAGAGCTCTTCAAATCAGTCTCCTCACTTTCTCAACTGTCCTGATCCATTAGTAAAACAAGCAAAACTGCAACTGAACCTGATAGCCTGTGAGCCTGAATTTTCAATATTTACAATATATGAATTTTAGTGCTGTCAATCGATTAAAAAAAAAAAATTAACGAATTGGTCACACATTTTCTCCACCTAACATTAAAGTTTTTAAGTGATGTTTTATTAACAAATTTCGGGAGGAGCACGCACAGATAATCAACCCGGCCAATTCACTATCAGTAATTACATCATCTATCCAACCACCACGAGAGAGAACCACTATAAATAATCATAGCAGCCTTACCTTCATTCTCTCTAGTCTTTCAGCATCCCTTCACCACCCCAACTCCTCACCGTCGACCCATTCCTATGGGTTCGAGCGCTCTGTGTTCGGGCAAATACCGAGCTCGGAGCCCTCTCCCCGGACAGCACGCCAAATACGCATACTGTTCTTCTTGCTTTATTATCTGCAAGGCGAACTTGTGAAATATACTTTTTATAATGCAATAATTTCACCTTCAATCTTCAAATTAATGTAGAAACAACTAGAGCCCCACTGATATATCGTTTTGCCGATTTTATCGGACAATATGAGCATGTCACAGATATAGCGGTATCTGCGAATATGTCGCAGAAATGACGCTGATATGAAATTTTTTTTTTACAGAACATGTAGACATTTTTCCTGAGTAAACGATGAGCGCCGCCATTACGCAGATGAAATGTTTCTAAATGGTGTAATTACTTAGTTTGTCCAGCAGAGCTCGCTCCATTGTTTGCTACTGGTGACCCAGGTCACTGTAGTGTAGAGATGCGCAGATGAGCTCAAACTTCACCCGAGTCCGCTGCTTCAAATTATCCGCCCGCCACCCACCCGCACCTATCGTCACATTACAATGATTCGAATTGTTCGTTTTTCATGATGATATGATGAATGGATGGTTAATTTTTAACAGCAGACCTTAGAGCTGATCTGCGCATCACTGCACGCGTCTGTGGTGCACCGGAGCTGATCGTGGCAGTCAGTGCTTTTTTTGTTGTTCTTTGACAGACATCACAGAAGCTAGTTATTAGGTTTTTTGGCTGCTATTACTTCAAGAGCTGCCTCTGCTGAACGTGATGTGGATCTGACATGCATACGTAGTTTCATTTGCGCTTTAATATGAAATGGTACAGGCTACAGCGTGCTCCGCCGTATTTGTGCATGCAATTGAACAGCACATGCTATGAGCTAGGGCTGTGCGATATTGAAGAAAAATGCGATATGCGATACCTTGTTAAAGAATGCGATATTCGATATGCGATACGATATTGCTTAAAGTTTGTAAAATCAATTTCAATTATATTTTAAAATATTTAAAAAGGAAAATTATATAACCAATTTGTTTCACATTCTTTCTTGGAAAAGAAAGAATGACTACAACTTCTGAAAGTGACCAGCAGTGTTTTAGCATTACATAAAAAGTAATGTCACAAATCAGAAAATGTCATTTTAACATCAGTGTGAACATACAAA
>NW_015549717.1:125802-131993 GCF_001515605.1 Sinocyclocheilus anshuiensis
GGTTCGAACATGAGGAGATGCAAAAGACGAATCAACTCGGTGTTCGCGTGCCGTCTGAAACTCGTCTCTCTGTGTGTGCGCGTGCTTTTGCACGTGTGCGGCAGAACAGAAGATACACTGTGCGAGATGCGGCTTGTGCACACGCTTCAGGTGTGAGTCAGACAGCAAGACGAGATGGCAAAGAGTTGTTTTCTGCAACTTATTGCACTTAACTCTTTTTCACGTCAAGCAATTCTCTGCTATATGCGTCGAACTAAAACTTTGACCTTTTGCAACGTTTTGATTTAAGTAGCCTATTATTAAAAAGATTCAGATATCGCACGCCCTTGCGATATGCATATTGCGATATTTACATTTGCGATATTTCGATATATCGTGCAGCCCTACTATGAGCACAGTATAACGGCTGACAGGAAAGGAAAATTCACTTTTACTGACATATGACCTGACAACATCTCATCTGACTGCAGTTTACTGTTGTTCTACTGATGCTCTCTCGTCACCTGTAGCTTTTCTGTGCTTGTTTGACTCGTGCGTGGTGCTGAGGCGAAGTCGGAGCACGCGTCTGAAAAGTCTCCCGTTTGATGTGGTCATAAAAGACGTTCTGCGTCTAAATAAATGCAATTCTTGTCAAGAAAAAAGAAAAAGTTAAACTGGAAAAATTAATCGCATGCGTTAACGTGCTAATTTTGACAGCACTAATGAATTTACAAAACTTTTTTACAGAAGTCACATTCAAAACCCACAGCTCAAAAATCTGAGGAGGTATGTGTTTGAATGGGTGTGATACCTGATTTTAGGTGGTTCATGATTTATGTTTCAAGATTATTTGTTTAATAAGCTCAGCATTAGTGGTCTGAGTTTTACTTTCTCCTGCAAAATGTGTGTTGGCAAAGTTCTAAAAGGCAATCAATGAAGTGGGGTGTGATGAATGTGTCTGGAGCGCTCCCCAGTGCTGCCCTTGCCCAAATTGTGCTGCTGTCACTCTCTAGCTGATCTGTGCTGCTCGTTCTTAATTGGAGAGCCAAAAATAAAGCAATCAGGAACAAACATCACCTTAGCCAGATGGTCCCCGTTAGTGGGCTAGTGAGCCGGCCACGTCTTCGGCATATGCCCAGCTCTTATTACAACAGATACATCAGTCTTTGTGTGCGTGCATGTGTGTTTAAGCATGAGAGTGCTCATGTGTGATTTTGAGAGGTTGGATATTTGCCCTTGAGTACTGGTATAACATTCAAGCTTTACTGACAGCTGTTTGATATCATGAAAAAAGGCAGAGATAGTGGATGAATGAGTTTATTGTTACTCTGTAGAGTATCTGATCTGAATCTCTACAAATGTTTCTTTATGGAGTTGCTGGTATATTCTCTCAAAGTGAGTCTAATCAATCAGAGATCACGGTTGATGCAGAGTCATGAAGGAATAATGGCTCTCAGCAGTTGCAAAGGTTACACTCCATTCATTAAAGCTACATAGCGGCAGATGTACGGAGTCTCACCACATCTTTAATCTTGGTATTAGTTGTCATTTTCAAACCTTCCCTGTTATGATATGGAATATTAGGAAGTATTTTTTGCTGCAAAGTTCAAAGAAAGGGTCCAACATGAATTAAGCCTCACTGAATCTTAAAAATTAAAATATTAGGAACAGAATCACAATGCAGCTTCTATGTTGAGTGTTATGGTGGATGACCTTCACTGTTCATCACTAACATTCAAAGAAAATAGATAAATAATTCCATTATGATTGGGACAAACTATTTTTCAATAACATGTTGCAGTATATAGTAGTTTTATGGCCTACATGAAATATTCATAGCAAGTGCCTTTTCGTATTTTGCCATTGTTACATGATCACCCTCAATGTAAAGTGACATTATTTTCCTATTCATTATTATTTCCATACCGCTGATGGTTTTCCCTGTGGTTGTTCTTGCTTATAGCCTCTGGGTGGACTAAAAAGGAATAATGGCTTTGTTGAAAGTATGACCAACACATGAATATTTACATGCTCATCATGACACCCACATTGTATACACCTCTGAAATACAGTGCTGACAACCAATTTGTTTGTGCTTGAACAAGAGACATTTTCTTTTTACTTTACACTTATTTTATTTTACTGACCAAGCCAGAACCAAATTTCACTGTCTACTACTGTTAAGCTTTTTAGCAACACTGTATTAAAGTAAATTACCCTGGAAAGTGCTTTTTAAACCCGACACAAATGGAAGAATAAGAGCATAAAATTGTTATACAAAATCAATTTGTGGCCATGAACTGAACCCACAAAGGTCCCCAAGGATAATAGGAATGTCTCTTTTTGTTTAATGGAGGCACAAATCTGGCTTAAGGCCTTATTGGTGTTGAATGATTTATTTTATTTTATTTTATTTGATTATTTATTTTATTATTTTACACACTGCTCATTCAGACTGGCTTTATTTGCAGGCTGTCAATCTGCAACTGGTTTACACTACTAGATCTTCAAGCCACTCAGTTACCCCAGTCAATAAAAGTCAGCAAGAACAGAATAGGGAAGCAAATTGTCCATCATCATTATTCAAAAGAATGTAACATTGGATTCTTATATTGGTCTTATATAAGGCCACAATATAAGGCTATTAAATACAACTACTCAGTGTTAAATCCAGCAAAAGGGCTTTTAGATGTACAGTAAAACTGGATACTCTTAGCCCAGTAATGCTCTAGTCTTTCCATGCGTGTGTGGATTTCAGCCTAATTGACATGGCAGTATTTTTCAGTTCGGGCCTCATTTAGAAATGCCTGTGCACTCATCATATAACAGCCTGGGCTTCGGGTCTTTTGGGTTTGATCTGAATACGCTTTGACTTGTTTTTCAGAATTTCTTCTCGCAGCACCCTTAGAGACATCTTTGCCTTTGTTGCCAAGAATGACTCCTTCGCATCATATGATCCGTCTCATGAGCGGCATGTCCAAAGTGGACATTCAGGCTAAAAGCAGGTTCATCACCCTTTCCTTCAGTCCCTCTTCGTTTGTCAAAGCCTTCTCAAGCCCAGTCAGATTAAACAAGCCCAGCACTGAAGCTGGAGAACAATGAGGTTCTCTAGAGCTGTAATTGGTGATTGGTAGCGCAACCAGCACTATTAATGAAATGTAACAGGACTGGGAGATTGGGATTTGGTGGCTTTAGGGACGTAACAGCACCAGCACCTGCAGTGATGCTGTTTAGAACAGCGCTAAGCCTCCAAATCACAAATGGAAAAATGTTTTCTTGTACTTAGCCTCAAAACTGACAGATTTGCCAAATCTTGATAGCCCTTGGGGTGAGATTACTGTAGATGCGAGAAAGGACCCAGTGGAAAATTGGAAGAGAAATAGCACATTATATTGCAGCGAGACCATTGTGATTGCCTGGTTTTCCTGTGGTCACAGTGTGGAACATCATTTACACTTAAACTCACCTTGTTTGGTTGAGAGTTCTGATGATGCCGTACACTCTTGATATACTTTCCAAAAAAAAAAAAAAAGCAACAGTGCTTTTGAATAATACTGTAGATCTTTTATAGCTGCTCATCCAGTCCTAATTTAAGCTTCAAAACTGTCCATGTTGTAATATTAATTTTACTGTTTTGTGTCCTTCATTTGCACAGTTGTGCCAGATTTAAATTTGTGTTGTTAAAAATGTTTTTGTTTGTATCCATTAAGTTACAAATAATAAGGAAAAATAAGTATATTTATTTTGTCAAATATTTAATTCTCTGGACTGCAAAATTTTTTACATCAGCACATAATATTATATCTAATTTATAGTTTTTTTAAAACCTCATTGGAAGAATTTGAGCTCATCATTTGTTTTTGTTTAAAAAGATCATTATCGAGTACATTTTGTACACAATACACTGTTGTTTGTTTATTTAACATTATCAAACAGCTTTCTGTATACAGTGTGAAAATAAATAAATTAAAATAAATTATACAGTGTAAATAAATGTTTAAATGTAGTTCAATTTGAAATAATTGAGTAGGGTTTGACAAACCGCTGTTTCATGTTGGTTCAGCTGATATTTTTGTTGCCTCCTGTCATGTAAGTGAATACTGCAATGGAGAACGTCTGAAGTATAAACTCTGGAGAACTGTAAGCTGCATGTAATGTCTGTGTTTGTTGGTAGTGAGTGCATCAGGAATAAACAAGGCATCAATGGGCAACTCAGCTTACAGTTTTACAGATGGTGACTGGCCCTAGCGCTGTTCTGCTGAGTCTCACTTCGGCTGTTTATGAAAGTAATATAGTGTGTATATGTGTGTCTTTCAGAAGAGTTACGATAGTTAAGAGAGGCTTTTCCTATTAAGGGTGAATGCAAACTCTCTTCACCATTTGCTTGCAATATATCACCTGGCTTCACCTCAAACACTTTTGAGTGTTGGTGTGTTCAACAGGAAGCAAAAAACGTCTTTGGTGAGTTAGGAGCTCAAGGCAGATTTCTGCACTGTATCACTGCTCAAGCTGTACTAAATCCTACAAAGGGAGAATATCCAAGTATAAACTTCAAAGAGATAATATGAAAATTAGATGTTCTTCACATACATCTTACAACATGTTCTAACCAGGCACTAAATCACAACCAGTCTGAACAGTTTTATGCATTTACTTTCTCTCAGATGATTCAGTTGGAATAAAGCATTTCCATTAAATATTAAAAAGATGAATGTTTTGGACCGACTAAAGTTGAGCTTCACACATTTGTGTTATTGTCTCAGTTGTCATCTCACTGATACATGTGAGAATGCTTCAGAATTTCAATTAATGCTCTTGTCCTTTGATAACTTGAAAAATTGAAAGGAAGACATCAAAATGGGAAACATGATAATCATGGACAATGGCCTTGATAGGTTTGTTGCTGTAAATTGCGAATTCGAAAGTAATGTCACTGAGGTCAGGCTGACTAAATCATCTGATCTGACCAATATGATGTCCGTTTTATTTTCTGTTGTGTAATATTTAGATTCTCAGGTTCTCTTGATGGGTGATCATGGTCTTGCGAGTTCCCTGTGCACACTTTAAGTGGAAAAAAAAGTAAATTTTTTTGTCTTAAAAAAAAAAAAGGTTAAATACTTGTTTCAGAAGGCTAACATTATATGACTATAAAATTGCAGCTGCAGGCCTTGCATTCAGCTTGAGTTTTACAAGCTTGGGGGCCATAATTGTCATCTTGATTTATATGTTCCAAGGTCCCAGGCGGCCCCAGTGGTCAGCTCACTATGTGTGTCCCTATAATCCAGCAATAGATTAACCATTCTAACTGATGCATGTCTTTCCTTGATTTTACTGACATGATATAATTTTGTCATTTTATTTATTTATGAAGATTGTCAGAATAAGAGCTTTTGCATTTTTGTGAAATGCATTGTGTGTATTGAACAGATTCTTATGGAGTCACAGATGCCTTCAGAAGCAGATTTTCTTTTCTCCCCTGGGCCTCCTGAGCACATTGTGTCACTCACTTCATTCTGTTAACATCTCACAGTAATGTCCATGCCATGAAAGCACCTCGACCTGTGTGTCTCTGTGGAGTCGAGTCATTTTGTGTGCCTGGAAGAGCAGTGCACACCCACCCCCGCCCCCACTCCCATCTTGTCCTTGAGCCAGGGCTGGCAAGTCATTGGGAAACAGCGCTGTGTGCTGAACTGGACTAATCCCCCCAGAAAACAGCTGAGCCTCCACCAGCCCAGCTCTTAACCGGAGCTGACAAGACAAGGGGCCACAGTGCTCTTTCAATGAAGCTGCTTGCTTCACACACACACACACACACACACACATACATGTTATGTTTCCATGTTTTATGGGGACATTCCATAGGCGTAATGGTTTTTATACTGTACAAACTGTATGTGCTATTGCCCTACACCAACCCTACCCCTAAACCTACCCCTTACAGGAAACTTTGTACACACACACACACACACAGATACCAAGGCCCTGGCAGGGCTTCAGACAGAGTAACAAGGGGTTGAAGAGATGTGAGGGGTGAGGAAGAAGGGTAGGGAGAAGGGAGGGGTCAGCGAGTTGTCTAACATTGAGGCTGACTAGTTTATATAGATTTTTACAGAATATTTGTCTCAAGGTTCATTCCTGTTAAAGGTGGGGTAAGCGATTTCTGGTAGCCAATGTTGACATTTGAAATCACCAAAACAAACACGCCCCTACCC
>NW_015549717.1:132569-148305 GCF_001515605.1 Sinocyclocheilus anshuiensis
GCTGCGTTCTATTCATGACGTATTGACACAAATTTCAAATGATTTTCAACGGTCGCTTTGTCGCTCGCGTCCAGTGTACTAGACAAACTTTAGCTGTTGCGGCACAGACACGGTGTTACTCACCTATGGAGAAGAAACAAAGCAACTCGGCGTCCAATTGCAGGCCTTCCGCTCCTTCAGTTCTCTCCAGCGCTGGAAAGCTGATCCGATATTTACACAGGTCCTACTTCTTGCCTTATTGCCTTAAGCCTTCTTTTGTTCCGCAGATGTTTTCCTCTTTTGTTTTTTATCCGCCATCTCTATCTTTCTGTCACTCGGCTCGGCTAATGTCCGTCCCGTGCACTGAACGCTCTCTCCTCCACATCATGAGTAGACATGCCCCTTACTGCTGATTGGCTACAAGTTTGTTTTGCTATTCGGCCCGAATCAGTTTTCTAAAGCGTTTTTGAAAAATCGCTTACCCCACCTTTAAATCAGCGGCGCTACAGCAACATTAACAGATCATTGTTGAATTCACTGTATTCAACAATCAACTTCAAGGCAATTACTGCTGGACTTACAACATAATCCGTAGGTCTCTGATGTAATAATTTAGTTCTGTTGGTTTATGTACACATGCAGGTGAATGTTGTTACACTTTTTTTTGTCTTTGATTGATTGATCAAAAATGACAGAAATCTTTTATAGCAATATAAATGTTTTTGCTATTTCTAATAAATTGATCTTTTAAAATTTCCATTCATCAGATAATCGAAATACAAAAATATTAAGCAGCGCAACAGTTTTGAACATTTATAATAAGAATAAATGTTTTTTAAAGGGGTCATATGATGCGATTTCAATTTTTCCTTTCTCTTTGGAGTGTTACAAGCTCTTGGTGCATAAAGAAGATCTGTAAAGTTGCAAAGACTAAAGTCTCAAATCCAAAGAGATATTCTTTATAAAAGTTCAGAGTCAGCCACGCCTACCTAAAACGGCTCGTTCTAACACGCCCCCACATATCTACCTCACTATGTGGGAAGATTTGCATAACGCCGCCCAAATGTTCACGCAAAGAAAGAAGGCGTAACTTTTAGTCTCACTGTAGTTTTGTTGACGCTGCAGCCATGTCGTGAAGACGCTGTGTGCTTCGTTGTGAAAGCGAAACTACTTTGTTTTGTCTTCCAAAAGAGGACGATATCCGCTTCGTCATGCCTAGAGCTGATCTGTGCTGGTCGCTGAGGGAATACATCAACTTTCACCGTGGACGAAGCGGAATCCAGCCCGGGGTCCGTCACATGTGGTTGCCACTCATTCGTCGGATCCGCCGGGCGCGCCGTTCTCGACCCTGCCGCCTCAGCTCACTCTAAGCCGGCCTCAGCTCACGCTAAGCCGGGGCTTCCATTCATGCTAGACCGGCCTCAGCTCACTCTATCCCGGCCTAAGCGCACGCTAAGCTGGGGCTTCCCCTCACGCTAGGCCGCTGTGCTTTTCGTTGTGAAAGCGAAACTACTTTGTTTGGCCTACATAATGTTCTTTTTAGCAACATCATATGACCCCTTTAAGCACCAGATAAGCATAAAATAGAATGATTTCTGAAGGATCATTTGACACTGAAGACTGGAGTGGTTGCTGAAAATACAGCTTTTCCATCACAAGAGTTATATTTTAAAATATATTGAAATTGAAAACTGTTATTTTAGGTTGTAGTAATATTTCGCTATATCACTGTTTTACTCTGTTTTGCTGGTATTTAACTATATAAATACAGCAGGTCAGCATAAGAGACTTCTTTCAAAAAAATTAACAAATCTTACCAAGCCTAATCTTTTGAATGGTAGTGTATGTCTAATTTGGGTTCTGCTGGACAGAACATAATTTCTGTTCTACTTCTGTCACAAAGCTTAACTGCAAATAAATTAATAAAAAAATAATATTCATAAAAGTACACCCATCTGCTATTGGTCAGAGGAGCAGATAACCCCGCCCCAGACTCACTTTATTGGTTAAGCCCGTGTTGCTATATTGTACTGGTCAAAATACACAATCAAACTGAGTAATGTTTTGATAACACCACACAGCCACAGTGTTCATACATTTTAGGAGAATCAACCAACAAAAGCCTTGCTAATAGTTGTCTCTGCATATTAAACTGGGATTAAAGGAAGTATTTTAGTTGGAAAGCATTACATCATCTTTTAGATGTGTTCATTTTCTGTGTTCATTAGCACATATCTGTATGTCAGTTTCCAAAGTTGGAGAATTTGTACATTTGTCGTCTTTTTATTCTCTTCATATCTCGCAGCCTTAAGGAAGTTAGACAGAGTAAGCAAACTTTGTGTTAAATCAAGATGGAGGATGCTTTGTGTGTGTTGTGCACGAGCATATATAATGCAGCAGTCTGACGCTGGCTTGTATGTGCTAAATATAAACGAGTGCGTCATTAATGAGCCTACACCCCAACCTTTATCAAAGAACCCCAAAGAAAACAGTTTTTTAGGTGTGCATGTTGTGTGTGTTCAAAAGAGATACGTTGGGATTTGAAGCTGGAGACAGATGAAAGATGAAAAACCAAAAAATATATACAGCCCCTGGCTTTAAAAGAAAACTCTGGAAGTCAAGGTGGGAATAGTGAGAAAATGACGTAATAAAGAAGTAAGATGGATGGACAGGTAGTGTAGACTGCAGATAAAAGAGAGAAGAACAGCTCAGCCCATTGATAGACGGATAAGATGAGTTTAATAGCAGCATCCTCCTCCGGTCTGCATGTTCTGAGGTGGATATGAGGCTGAGCTGTGATGGGACTGGTAGCATTTGGGGCATCTCTTAACGCAGGAGCTTTTTTGCTCACACTCTCTAGCATGTCCCCGTTTTCACTTTGTGTGTCCCCCAACCCCCGCTTTTTGTCCCCTTTTCCCTCAGTGCATGTCCCGCCAGAACTGCCTGAGAACGACAATTTTGCTGGTAGCTCTGAATAATACAGAATGTTTGCATTTATAATGGATGATTCAGGCAGGAATAGGACTTGACCAAACTGTGCATAGCTTTACGATGAGAAGAGTGCATTGAAAGGGCTTGGGGTTCAGGGAACACAACAGACCAAGACAATGTATTGTTTCAGTGTGTTGAGGTGAAGTTGGTTCTGTACTACCAAAGCGAATTGAATATGCATATATTCTGTGAGTGACAGGCATGAAAGAAAGTAGCTAATGATACAGGTACTCAGCCAGAAACACACTTGTGTTGGAAGTAAAATGTTTGTACAAGTGCAATTTTCTGTTGTACAAATGTGCATGTGAATGTAGTCGATTTGCTCTGTGCCTCAACAGCTCTACAATACTGTCCAAATCCATTTGTGTTGTTGTCGGAAATAGCGCAAGTGCGTGGAGTACATCAGCAATAGAACAAAGCACAAGTTTACTGTTGGCTACTCATCATGTCATGCCACATCCAGTAAAGACAACATCACCAATTATAATGGGATCTATTTACTTTTGGTTGGACTGCATTGCGCCACTCATGTCCAGTGTAGACACATTGTTCGCATGTGCTTTTCACAACTTAAAGGGGTAACTTCAAGTCTCTGTGTTATTAAATTTAGTAGCTAGCTATCAGCATTCTGACTAATTAATTTGTTTAGAAAGATTTCATTCAAACCAAAGCTCTGATATGACAGTAGTTCACTTAAAAGAGAAAACTGGGCATAGAAGTATACGTTTATGCTAATGCTTATGCAGATTATGCTATAGCGCTCCTTGTGGCAGCTCTGAGAATGATTCATGTACTTGTGTTGCATTATGAATTGAGGTCCAACCCCTTTCACAGTGTTGCAATGTCAAAAAAGGCAAGCTTTTTACAAAGTAAACTCAACTAAAAAATGTGTGTTCATTTACATGGCAGAATATTAATGGGTTTCAATGTTAGGCCATTGCAGTGTAAGATACAAATACTCTTTCCCTCTGACTGATTGCTCTTTGTGAGTTAAATGTTCTTTCTATAGAGTATTTTTGTCTCTGTGGATTTTTTAAAATATCCCTCATTCTTATTTCAAGTCAATTAGGTTCAAAGACTTCGCTGGGCGTTTCTAGAAAAATAGATTTTTAAAAAATGTGGCTCCCAAGACAATCACTGTCCAGGAAGCTCTGAATGCTTTGAGGTTCATTTCACCTGAGAGGAGGTGACTTTGATCCCTGTCACTGCATAAAACATTTAGTGACCAGTGAACATTAGCCTTTCAAAAAAGAAATGATCAGCAATGACTTGCTTGATGTCACGTCTCTCTCTCTCTCATTCGGTTGCTCTGGGTTCCTCAATCTGTTTCCTCTTATCTTTAATGGCTGTTATGTTTAGGAAATCCTTCTATGTTGTATTGTTCAAATAAAAATGGTACTATTATATATATACTGTTTAACATTTGTTGACTTCATTTCAAGCAAGCATTTTTTCCCCCTGTGTCTTTGGCTTGTCAGGGGTTAGCTGTCTCTGCCTGTGTATGTATCAATATGATGTGTTTAGTGTTTACTGATGTAATGCTTGACCTCTGTCTATTTTGAGGAAGAGTTCTTTGCCTCTAGCCATTTCGGTTCAAGCACTAAAATAAGGCATTCTTTATCCATCTTCTGCTGTTTTTTTTTTTTTTGGCTTGGTAGCACTTTGACAGGTTCAAATAAAAGGGTGGTTTTGGTTTATGTGAGTGTGGACAAATGTGTTACATTATCTTCTCCCCACTCCTTGCAGTGACATCTCCTCTCTGATGATGAAAGTGGGACAATAATCCCTCCCCTCCAGTAACCTGTCTTTCACATGAGATCGTAGAAATCGGCAAATGACAATGATCCAGTCATTTCCCAATTGACAAATTCTAGTCCCATCCTACATAGTTTTTCTTGTTTCACTCAAGTGTTATATGTCACAACAGAGTGGAAATGATGATTGTCATTTTCTTTTCATGCTGACTTTAATTTCTGCACCACTAGTAGCAACAAACAGAACTGCAGTCTGTCTTAGCACCTGATTGGACCAGATATAATATTAGTTTAACCATTGGATCAGCAAATGATGTTCAGGAAAAACTATTTGAAAAACCGGCCATTATTTTTGCAATTTTTTTTTTGTGATACTAGCGTCTAGAAATTACCCACTTTACCTTTAAGGCATTTTGCTGTGTGTGGTTGATTCAGCAAAGTTTAATGGTCCTCGGCCTTTTGCTGTTACAAGAAATTAAAAAACTGAGTCAGTGCTTTGTCCAGTCTTCTCTCTCCTTCCCTTTTTTTCTCTCTCTGGCTCTTTTAGTTTCTTTATTGCTTTGGTAAACAGTGAGATACTACTGAGAACAACTCTTAAATCTCTTGCTGTGGTTTACAAGCGGCTCAGATTTACAGATGCTCCTGTGAAGTATAGCACAGCTAGCATGAAAGCCTATTTCATTAAATCCATTACTATTTGTGCCGCATCGATGAGTCAAATGACTCATGATACACACAAACTCTGTTCTAGAACCTAGCAAGCTGCCTACATAGGCTACTGCCTTCTAAGGCAACCTACAATAATTATCATAGACCCTCACAAGTGATACTTTACACAGGTAGCAAGTCCACACACCACAAAAATAGCTCTTCATATAGTTGAGATGTGACTAATTTTAACAAAGTTATTGTTAATAGATATATTAGAAATAAATTATAATAAAGTGCAACAGTTGGGTTTATTTTGTCCATAAAGAAATAGATTAAAAAAAAATAACTTATAAACTATTAAAAACAGACTGTAAGTGGCGAGGTTGTTAATTCATGGTATTTGCTTTTAAAGTCAAGTCAAGTCACCTTTATTTATATAGCGCTTTTAACAATACAGATTGTGTCAAAGCAACTGAACAGCATTAATTAGGAAAATAGTGTGTCAATAATGCAAAATGACAATAGTAAACACAAATTTTTCAGTTAAAGACAGTTCATCATTGAATTCAGTGATGTCAACATCCAGCTCAGTTTAAATAGTATCTTTGCAATCAAGTCAACGGTATCGCTGGAAATGAAGTGTCCCCAACTAAGCAAGCCAGAGGCGACAGCGGCAAGGAACCAAAACTCCATCGGTGACAGAATGGAGAAAAAACCTTGGGAGAAACCAGGCTCAGTCGGGGGGCCAGTTCTCCTCTGACCAGACGAACCAGCAGTACGGAAAAATCAATTTAAGACGTAATAAAACAGACGATGAACACTATTAACAGCAATTATTATCAGGAAGTGACGTCTCAATTAAGCACTGTTTACAAGCCCTTTTAAAGCCATCACCCTGCATTATTTCACCTTATATTTTAAACATTAGTGTTCAACAGTGGAATTCCTGGGTAAAAGAAAATCACCTATAGTCTATAAAGTCTATGAAGAAATCTCCACCAAACAGAGAATTATGACAAGAAAACTCTTTAGCACCTGCCCACTCCATATGACATAATATTTGAATATACAGTATATGCATATTTGGCAATAAATATAAAATATATTGTTTCTATATACATAATCAGCATCTGTAAATTAATAGTTCCTTCAATTTATCCATCGTTGTTATTTCAGTTATATTATAAACACTGATTCATGAGATTGTAGTTTTTTCCCTCATTAGGGCCGTAAAATACATAGTCTTGTACCTTTGCCTTTTGTCCGATTTTCACGTTTTTTTTTTTTTGCATCAAATAAAAGCTAATAATGTTGTAATTCATTTCCAGCAGTCTTACAACTCTTTTATTATTATTTTTGATTTCTCTTAGGAAAAAAATGAATGGAAAAATACTTCTATAACATACATATTGGGTAAAATAGAACGTTTTTTATTAAGCTGAACTATTCTTAATTGACGTTTTTCAGTATTGAACAAAATTTAGTTCCATTCAAATTCGGCTAAAACAAGTTATCTTAGCATGTATTCCTAGATTAGTTAATCTACGATGCCTTAATGTGCTCCCTCAGAACATGTATGTGCAATAATGTGCCTTTTCTTCAGTGTGTTTGTGCATTTGTTTTGTTTGTGCATTTGTTTTGTATCTGTGTGTGTGTGATGATTGAATTCCACTAAAGGAAATACTGCCAGTCTATTGGTCAGTTGTTTGGTTTCTTCTTGTCTGTGGTTTTGTCAGTAAAAAATCCCAACCCTCTGATTCCTTATCACTTGTGTCTCAGTGCATTTAGATGTGTGTGTGTGTGTCTGTAGCACAGGTGTGTGTAGGTGTTTCCCTCCTGCTGAGTGTGTGTCCTCCATGCTGTAATTAGCAAGGCTGCTCTTCAATAATGCAGAGACTGAGGAAGAGCCAGTACAGTGTGTGTACGTGTTTGTATGCCAGTGTGTGTCGCACTGGCATTTAGCGCTTAATCAATGCCTTGCACTGCCTGTGGCCACTAATTGAAGGTTAAGCGATGAGATGCCTGTGAGCCTGAGGTGGCGCTGGTGCAGAAGAGAGGCTCCATTCCTCTCTCCTCTCTGCCCTTTAAAAATCCCCCTCTCAATCAATACACCCACACCTACTGTACTGTACCTCAACATATTTATCATACAGCATAGTGTTGTCACGGTACCAAAATTTCAGTATTCGGTACCAATACCAGTGAAAATCCACGGTTCTCGGTACCAATTTCGGTACCAAAGCAAAACACAAAAACATGCTAATTGAACAACATTTTTATTAATAACGTTAAACAAAAATTAAATGTACAAAACCAATGCCATTCTCTATACTTATTTAAAAGTGTTTCAAGTTTTTCCACAAGTAATAAAAGTAAGAAAAAAGTAAACAAGTTTCACCCAAAAGTTTAGTCATAGTTCTGCTGCCACTGAAAAACATCTGTAAACTGTTGTCTGTTTTAGGGTTTGCTGGTGTAGTATTAAAAATGTAATTGAAACTTACCTGCTTGAACCTGATCGGGATGTTTTGTTAGTTTGATGCGTTAATTTCCTCCTCTTGAGGTCGCCACTGCTTTTAAGAAGAGGTTGCCAGGTTTTCACAACAAAACCCGCCCAATCGCGTTTCGAGGGGGTCCCCGTTAAAAATCGCGTTCCAGGGGCTAAATATCACGTTAGTGGGGTCGTTTTTCAACCCGCGGACATGAAAAACAACCCGCGGCAACAGTGTTAAAGCAGCCCAATTCCGCGGGAAAACCGCAGACTTGGCAACACTGGAAGAGGATAGCTTTCGGATAGCGCATCAAGAACCGGGTTGACCGGGTACTCGGTACCACTGGTACTTAAGAAAACCTGGTACCGTAACGTTTTCATTTTTTTAGTACCGACTTGGTACCGAAATACCGGGTCTTTTGACAACACTAATACAGCACACACTTTATATCACAGAATACAAATATTAGGCTATTTAGAGAATTTGGTTTAAGCTGGTCATTCTGGTAGACCATCTTGGACCAGCAGCAAACCAGATACCAGCTTGTCATTTCAGCTTAAGGTGACCAGGTTGTGTTTTAACATGGTAGCTTGTCAGTCAGCTAATGTCCAGTTTAGACCAGCTAGAAACTAGCTAGTATGTTCCAAAACCAAGCTACCAACCTAAGCAAAATTTTCCAGCAGGGTCTTTCGTTTTGATTGATTAGTTGATCTAAATAATTGTTTTTACTCTTTTGAAAATGTTTCCGTTTTAACCATTTTACCTTCCTGAATAAAAAGAGAGAAAATTGTTTTAATGTTAAGAATGTGAAATTACTTTGATAGTGTCAGAGAACCTAGTTAAAGCCTGTTAGCATAGCAGCATGTTACTATAGCTTGGCTAGATACAGAACAAGAAAGAAGTGAAGGAGAAACTGCACAGAAAGACAAAAGTTCTTTTGAATGATTTCTACTTTTCTTTATGAAAATAAGATTAAAATGCCAACTGAGCAATTGTTAATTCTGAGAAACCCAGGCCTTGAGGTAAGTTGATAATTCACTGTTACTTGGTCAGAGATCAGTGAAAAGGCTGGTGCAAGTTTCTGAGTATTTGCCTTTCATTTCTTTGTATTTCCTTTCATTTCATTGTCTCGCATAAAATTAAGGTCTAAACCATTGAAATGGGAAATATAGGCCTTTTAATAAAATCCATTTGTTATGAGTTATTAAATTTTTCCAAACAGTCTAGGCATTGTGCATCATGAGTTGCTGCACTACAAAGGTTCATATTTGTACATGTACATTTGAATTTATGTGGACATATATGTATGCGTGTTTATGAGCATGTGTGTGTGTGTCCTAGGGAATGCATGCCTGTGCATTTGTGAGACTCCTAGCATAAAGCCTGAAGCATTTCAATTAGCATAAGCTCAATATGAATAGGTCAAAGCCCGGTTGGGAGATGCTGTGTGTGCGCAGACGCATTCTTCTCTCAAGCAGTCACTGAAAATCTTTCAGCTCAAGAATGCACACTTTACTTTCCCACCTCAAATCGACCCATGGTGCTCCAATCAAAACAATGCTTAAGCTGCAATGTGTGGCGTCTGTCTCTAGCTTTAACGAGTGTAAAGGAACAAAAAGAAGCATAGGTTCTTTCCCTGCTCTCTTCCACTGGATAAGCGGGCCTCCACTCTGAAGTGCAGAGACCACATTTTGAATTATTCACTCCAAATAAAAAGCTGCGTCTGTCTGTGGATGAATTATTTACGTTTAAAATGGGTCCCTCTGCTGAGGCAGGGAGATAGGGAAGGGGGTGTTCGAATGAGAGTTGGAATCAGCTTTGCTTGTTTATCAGCCCGCTTTAAACACAGTGACTGGGGTTTTTATTTTGCTTTGTATAGTATATTGTTATTTTACCTCATTGATATTTAAATTAGATTTGCTTTAAATATAAATTGTATAATTTTTTTCAGTTACTGTTTCAATATTTTATGACATTACATATTATTATATTGACAATATTGAATATTTAAAGGGATAGTTCACCCAAAAATGAAAATTCTGTCATTAATTACTCACCGTCATGTTGTTCCAAACCCGTAAGACCTTCGTTCATCTTCAGAACACAAATGAAGATGTTTCTGATGAAATCCGAGAGCTTTCTGTCCCTGCATAGACAGCAACACAACTGACACGTTCAAGGCCCAGAAAGGTTGTAAGGACATCATTAAAATAGTCCATATGACATTAGTGGTTCAACTGTAATGTTATGAAGCTACGAGAATACTTTTCGTGTGCAAAGAAAACAGAAATAAAGACTTTATTCAACAATTTCTTCTCTATACAGGTGCATCTCAATAAATTAGAATGTTGTGGAAAAGTTCATTTATTTCAGTAATTCAACTCAAATTGTGAAACTCGTGTATTACATAAATTCAATGCACACAGACTGAAAATGCAAAAAAGAAAACCATTTAATATTATTTTATTAAATGTATTTTAAAATCATTATTGTGGTAAAAATTGTTTATTGTACAAAAGCAAAACTAAATGTCCTTAAAATCTTTAAATGCTAAAGCAAAAGTTTGGTTAACCCGCTAGACCAAAACACAATAAAGCTCGATTAAGTACATAACTTCTGTCGTCTGCAACAAATCATATGGGAAGCATTTCCCCTTTCTTTTAAAAGCTGCTGATCGTTTTTATTTTGTTATCTTAACTATGCATAATTTTTAAGATTGGTTGTATTTTATTATTTTCATTTACATTTTTCCCTCTGTTGTCTGAAACCCTATCAGACTTGTGACTCATTTTTGGTCTATGACCCACTGCTCTGTGTTATTTTGTGAATGAAGATACTTAGTTACCCCTCATTAAAAACACCCTTCCATGTAAATCTAGTTGGATTTGAGCCTTTAATGGACTTAATGCATGAATTAACATATTTATATTACCTAAGTAAGCAATGAGGGCAAACGGGTAAAGGAGTTGGAGCTTTAAGTTCCCTCCTGAACTAATTATAAAATTGAATATGGAATTGAGGTAGAGAACACCAGTAGAATTGAGAAATGAGCTGAGGTGAATGTCTTCTGTGTTGTGATTGGCTGGATAAGCTCAAGCTCCTCCCACCAGCGTTGTGTCTCGAGCACCCATCAACAATCACAATAAATCCCCCTTCACATCTACACTTCTTATGGGAACACTCAGAAGACACTCTGAAAGCTCTTCACTTTTGTGCGGCTGTTTGGATCTTGAGAGCGGTATGCAAATCCTGAAGGTGTGTGTTTGCTGTGATGCCAGGCCCATAATGAAGCCCCAGCTTCCCTTTGTGCCCAACTCTAAGTGCTCATCTATTGATTAGATGGAAGAGGATGAGAAAGAGAGAGGTGGGACATACTGGGAGATGATACAAGAGGAAGGCCCCAATGTGTCTGGGCTCCTAATGGACTGATCGGCTGCACTCTCACTCAGTCTCCCTTGGCTTCTCCATTTCACTGTTTTCACTCATATTGTTTTGTGACAGTCTGTAGGCCGCAAACTGTTTACATCACTGTAAACACTCCAGACATACCTATATCTACACCTCCATCTGTGTGAGCTCCACTATAACCGCTCTGCTGACTTATTCACATATGCTGAATTATTTACAAGCAGACAGTTCATGGAAGCTGCTGTAGAGTGAAGGCAGATTGACTCACTCTGATTGAATGCAGAGGAAGACAGTTCCCCTTAGGGAAACAGTGAGAAGAAAACAGAAAAGATGTGGTATTAAGGTAGTCAAGACATCCATGAGGAGAAATGCACAGTATTAATTTGCGACGGTATATGACAAGGACATATATAATACCTATCTGTTAGCATTCCCATGCATTTCAGTGGCAGTTTGTGACAAATGCATGATTCTTGGACACTTCCCCGTCCATTTTGTTTTTTTTGAGCCAACAATCTGATTTGTAAATGTCACATAAATATTTGTTCTGGAGAAAATTATGTCATCACAATGCTGATCGGGTGATCGCATCACAAGAATACATACAATAGCAGCTATTCTGAGCTGTGACGTGAAAGGCAACAAACTAGAGTTATGTAAGTCCATATATATAACTCCAAAACAAGCTGGCCACTGGCAAAAAAAGCCTCTGCAATATCATGACATATTTATGATTCATAGAATGTTTCCCCTTCAGGAACTTGAGCTGCGTCGAGAAACGCTTTGGGAACGCCCCTGCGTGACTGCGTTCTGAAGCACGTGTAAAATCAGTCCAATGGAGCAGTGAGACGTCACGAGCGGGGTGACGTGAGCAACCAGGAAATATAAAAGCGCATCCGGCAGAGCGCAAGTTAGCTTCTGCTCTTCAGTAGCGCTCTGTGTATGTGTCAGTCCTATTTACTGTTGTCTGTCAGTCCACAAGCATTCAAAAAATGTCAAAGTCAGTCGAAATCTATGGCGAGCGAACGGCATTACAGACGTTGTGTTCCTCCCTGCCCATGATATCTGGCAGCGGGGGATACACATGATCTGTGTGTTGTTTGTTTAGGAGCGGAGCATGCATGGTCAGCTCTCGAGGGAGCTGATTGTCATGACTGCGAGTTGCTCTCGCTGCGTGTGCTCCGCTCTCGCCTGGCCGTGTTTGATGAGAGTGGCCAGGCTCGCGATCCCGCTGGCAGTGGTCCCGCTGTTGCCGAGGCACAGCATAGACTGTTGTCGTGGGGATCACAGGTGGATTTAGCGGAGGGTTCCGAGACGGGCTCGTCCTTTTCTCGGGTCCTCACCCGTTAGATCCACGACTCCCTCTCAGAGATCGGAAGCCCGCGCTGCGGTTTCTTCCCCCCGGAGAGAGAGCCAAACAGGACGCTCGTTCTAACAGTAAATTAGATGAGCGTTTCCTGAGATCCAGATCACAGCCTTCACGACGAGGCCTTCCGTTTTTCCCCGATCTCCATGCTGAGGTGTCAAGATCGTGGGAGAAACCGTACTCATCCCGTATTTACAGCTCCACAGTCTCAAATTATTCCAACATCGTGGGGCTGAATGAGAAGGGATATGGGGCAATGCCAGTGGTGGAGCAGACGCTCGCGAGCTATCTCTCCCCATCATCAGCATCGTCCCTGAAGGCCCCGAAGCTTCCCACCAGGCCTTGCACACCATGGTGGTGTTGCAAGCATACCAGGCTGACCTGCTCAGGGACCTGGATGACAGGGAGGAGGAGGAATCCGATAGGGGTGGGGGAAAAAATCGATACTGCATAGTATCGCGATATTTTCCGCGGCAATACTGTATCGATACACGGACGCCAAGTATCGATCTTTTATTATACTATTTGGTAGAATAATAAAATAAATTTCTTTACAATCCCCTTGCTGGTGAGGTCAGCTGGGTCACCTTCAGCATGCAGTAAGTTAGTAAAATAAAGAGGGCGGCATCGCAGAAAGTTATAAGGAAAGCCCCGTCCGCGTTTAAATCGGATGTATGGACTTACTTCGGATTTGTAAACGAGGGGATGTAAGTAGGGATGCACCGAAAATATAGGCTACATATAATAATAATAATAATAATATATGTTATTAGCAGCCGCTCTCTTAAAGGGGAAGTACACTCTTTGTGTGCCCCACACTCTAATACCACCCGGTTACATTTGTCATCTTCCCTTCGTCTGCTTCAGATCCGTTCCTCTGCAAGAGAGTCATTGAAAGCTTCCGGCTTTGCTACCGTTCGGACGTTCTTGCTTACTGCTCTGCGCTTTGCTCTCTTTTTCTGTACTTTTCTTTGATTTTTCTAAGATTTTTACTTCAGCAGATCAGCACAGTGCTCAAACAGCATATTTTTGGCACAAACACTAAAACAAAAAACTCTCTGGTACTGGAATAATACCACGAAAAAGAAGACTTTTGCCTCCCACTGCCAGCAGCTTACATTCCGGAGACGGGAAAACACAGCTGCCCACATTCAAACAGAAGAGAAAGAAAATGCTTCCTGTTGAATCTACTGGTCCCACTTTATATTAAGTGGCCTTAACAACTATGTACTTACATGGCAAATTAAGCATTTGATACAATGTACTTATGCTGTACCTACCTGTATTTACATTGTACTTACATTTTAAGTACCTGCTTGATCTCTCTGTAGTTACAGTAGTGTACTTACATTTGTAAGTACACTTTTGTAAGTACACACCATAATTGCAATATTGTAACTACAATTGTAACTACGCTGCAGTTTCTGTGAATTTTTTGGGGGCAGTTTTATGTTTTTACATGTGTAAAGCATTATTGTTCATGCCTACTGCCATGTGCTGAAATATGAGTGTGGATACTTATTATATTAATAATTCAAACCATTTAATAGTCAAGGTATTTGCCAAGTGCATTCCAAACGGCTTCATAATGGCACGCACTTGCCCTGCTCACTCCAAAGTCCCCACTTCAAGGGCTCTGCCCTACCAAACTCCAAGGGGATAGGGATGATCACTTCCATTTGGAATTTGCCCCGTGAACCGTTCGGTACCGATACTCGTATCGGCACATCCCTACAACACATTTTAATTTAATCATTTAAGTTTTTTTTGTTTGTTTTTTTTATACCTGTATGCACAGTGCAGTTCAAACCGTGTATTTACAATGTTAAAGTGGCTGACAACATTAAATATTCTTATTAGGAATAAAACTGCCTCGTTATTGAACTGTGCAGAGCTGTAGCTGATAGGGGTGGGGGAAAATCGATACAGCATAGTATCGCGATATTTTCCGTGGCAATACTGTATTGATACACGGACGCAAAGTATCGATCTTTTATTATACTATTTGGTAGAATAATAAAATCAATTTCTTCACAGTCCACTAGATGGTGGTGTTGAGGTTTTTTCTGGTGAGGTCAGCTGGGTCACCTTCAGCATGCAGTAAGTTAGTAAAATAAAGAGGGCGGCATCGCAGAAAGTTATCAAGAAAGCCCCGTGCGCGTTTAAATCGGATGTATGGACTTAGTTCAGATTTCTATATATATGGTGTGCCGTGGCGCGCCCCGCCCGGCAGTATTCAGCGTGCATGTTTCACTCTCCTCGTCACTGCGCGGTATGACGCTCCGCTCAATATTCCGATCTATGAATGTATGTTCCGCTCGTGTACCGCTCATGCTCATCAGAAAAGCAAAGTCCGCTCAAATAATGCGCTGACAGGAAATTTATATGCAGTATAGGCCTACTTGTTCCGGTTTGCAGTAGCGCTACTGTGCTGTAACATGGTGTAGGCTAGTTCAGCTGTACTGGGCAACGCTGGAAAAATAATGCTACCTTCAGGGACGCTATGCTCTGCTATGCTATTCTCTGCTCATATGCTCTGATAATAATAGCTTTGTAGGACTATACATTATTTGGATAATTAGTCAAAAAAACAACAACAACAACTTATATCTGATTCTGTTACATAGAAGTGAATAAAAATAATATATTGATATTTAATATTAAGGTAACACTTTTCAATAAGGTTCCATTAGTTAATGTTAGTTAATGTATTAACTATCATGAACGAACAATGAATAATACATTTATTACAGTATTTATTAATCTTTCTTCATGTTAGTTAATGAGAATACAGTTATTCACTGTTAGTTCATGTTAATTCAGAGTGCATTAACTTAACAAGCACAACTGTTGATTTTAATAATGCATTAGTAAATGTTGAAATGAACATGAACTAAGATTAGTAAATGCTGAAGAACTATTGTTCATTCTTAGTTCATTAACTAAAGTAGTTAACTAATGAAACTTATTGTAAAGTGTTACCAATATTAATATAAATTCTGTCCAGTTTTATTGTGTTACTCAGTAAAAGTGTGGTTATTTTATTGGCTTGGGTTTTTTTAAATTCAGTATCATTAAAATTGAGTTAAATTTAAAAA
>NW_015549717.1:148401-148658 GCF_001515605.1 Sinocyclocheilus anshuiensis
CCGCAATAATATTGTACCGTGACACAAGTATCGTGATAATATCGTATCTGGTGATTCCCACCCCTAGTATCCGACGTAGTAGCCGAACTGCATCGGGCCACAGATTTGTCCCTCCGTGCCACCAAAGAAACGGCCAGAGCTATCGGCAGTTCAATGGCAGCTATGGTGGCCACGGAATGCCATCTGTGGTTGAATCTGTCCGAAATGCAAGATAAGGACAGATTCTTCCTCCTAGACGCCCCGCTCTCGCCCTCTGA
>NW_015549717.1:149033-159190 GCF_001515605.1 Sinocyclocheilus anshuiensis
GTTTCCTCCCTCGTCGCTCCCAGGCCCATGGGGCTGCTGAGCGGGAGCAGCCCCAGCCGTCAAGCTCCTCATATCGCCAGTCTCAAAAACAGAGCATTGCAAACCCGCACCCCTCCACAGAAAGATTGGGGTCGGGGTGACGCTCTCAGTCTGGGTCTTCTAGACCGAAAACGGATCTGCGGACCGTTGTCTTGTCTAAGAGGACTTCGACTAAGCGGTCCTGACGCCACCATTGTCAGGTCCCTGAGGGCAGCTCCACCTGGGGAGGAAAGGATAACACCTCAGTATACGGTGCCCAAAAGCAAAAATCCCAGCTGCCGCCCGGCGACGGTACGGCATGGGAGAGCTCGTCCCCTCGAGTGAGGGTGCTACAGCAGTCAGGTTGGTTGTTCCCTGCCCGTCATCCGCTTCAGGGCACCGAACTGGCTCCTCTAATAACAAGTTCCCTTAGCAGATTTTTTGGCAGCATGGAAACTTCTACCAAATGTCTCAAAATGGCTCCTGCAGATTGTAGAGAAAGGCTACAGAATCCAGTCCGGTTCTCGTCCGCCTAGTTTCCACGGGGTCATTCCCACACTAGTGGGCCCCGAGCAGGCTCTGGTAATGGAACAAGAAGTAGATACTCTCGAGGGAACAAGACGCTGCGTCTCTTTGCCATACTCCCTGCATCCCTGCAGGCGCTACTTCATCGAAGCTAACTTGCGCTCTGCCGGATGCGCTTTTATACTTCCTGGTTGCTCACGTCACCCCACTCGTGATGTCTCGCTGCTCCATTGGACTGATTTTACACGTGCTTCAGAGCGTGGTCATGCAGGGGCATTCCCAAAGTGTTTCTCGACGCAGCGTCTCGTTCCCTCTGGGAACCATGGTTACATATGTAACCTGGAGACGGTTTTTTAAAATACATGTTTACTTTTGAATGGCAGTCAATGGAGAAATATTCTCTATTGTGGTTCTCAAACTTTTTGGTCATTTTGATCCTATATATTTATTGTAGAAATGTATATTTATTGTAGAAATTTTCAATACTTTAAGGTATAATCCACCCAAAAATGAAAATTCTGTCATTTATTCACCTGCAGTTACTTCCAAACCTGTATGCTTTTCTTTCTTCTGCAAAACTCAAAAGAAGATATTTTATTGGAACAGTATTGGTTCCCATTGACTTCCATTGTATTTTTTTGTCCATACAATGGATGTCAGTGGGAAGTGTTTGATTACCAGGATTCTTCAAAATATTTTGAAAGAAAGACATACAAGTTAGAAACAAAATGAAGGTGAATAAATGATTTTCATTTTTGGGTGGACATCCTTTTTTAAAATTGTATTCTTTTTCATGACTTGGTCTTTAGACAGTGTATGTCAGTTTACATGTTTTACATTATATTAAAGCTAGGGGTGCTCCGATTGATCGGCTACCGATCACTATCGGCCGATAATCACGTTGGGATGATTGATCGGCGGTCTCTAAAAAGGCAGATCTCAAAAAAACGATCTCAAGCTGATGATGCTGCCGTGAGAGGTTTGGCACGACATGCAGCGGCACCATCTCAGTCTCTGTCCGGCGCGGGTGAAATAATTATAATGCTGAAGGTGAGGTACTCACCTTCATATTTCTTCATTAAATAACTTATAAAGTAATCTGAAAACCTTGTGTGAGACGTAATTTCACAGACAGTGTGAGTGAATCACCGCGCATGCACTCTCTCTCTTTCTCTCTCAAAATACGCAAATGGCTTCACACATCGCGTCTGTCTATAAGCGAGCTGCATACTGCACAGTTGACACAGGAATTGTCACTTGCACAATCGAGGCAGTGTCACATCGTTGCTAAAGTTTATAAATTGCATTACTTTTAATTCTTGCCAGTGTTTAACCATTCAGCGCTCGCGCGCTCTCCTGGAGACTGGGCACTCATGCACACTCGCACACACACACATCCACATTACTCTGTTTGCAGTGCGTATTTTTTTCCATGTTCATGTTGATGGATTAAAGCGTTCACTGTACACGGTTGTGGTCCGGCAGTGCGTTCAGGAGCGGTGTGTCTGCAGCAGTGCAGAGATCGTTTCCGCATGGACTCCTGCGTGAAAGCACAGTCCGTGCGGCTTCCCCTCTCACAAGAGTCACCTAAGAGGGGAAATTCCCCCCATTTTCAAAAATTAAATTAAGGCTCTGAATAAATGTCTAAAAATCCTGATTGGAGTATCACTATAAATAGTTATAAATGATAAAAAGAAGGCTTTAAAAGATCGGTATCGGTGACCGGTATCGGCAGATACTGCTTTCTGTGATCGGAGATCGGTGATCGGCCTCAAAAATCCTGATCGGAGCACCCCTAATTAAAGCATATTTTATCTTATTTTAAGCTATCTTGCAGGCCCCTTTGGAGTTCAGCTTCAGTCCCCTAGTGGGCACTGACCCACTGCTGTAGTTACAGAATCTGCCAGCAGGTGCCAAGTGGGCCATGCTAACTATCAATCTTATGCATCTTTAAAACCGAAAATTACATTTTAGATTAGTCAAATGTTATCTGCGAGCATTGACTGTAAAATTAAGACCGATCCCACCCCATCTCAGCACAGGAGGAAATGTGCGGAGCGGATCACGGCTCACTGCACACACGTCATTATTACTGAAATGCTGTTAGCATGTGCTTTTGAACCCACAGATCCACTGCAGATTGAGCATGAGCATGTGTGTGTGTGTGTGTGTGTTGGCTTTCTTGTAGGCAGTCTTGTATGGGTGCTCTCATGCACACAATAATCTGCCTCTCTGCATGTGTTCAGCATGTGTTTGTGTGTTTGTATTCTCGGCGGCCCCTCATCATTGTCCATTTGAAGTGGGAAGAATCCATAAACATTCAATGATCAGTTGTTTTCTATGTGTTGTGTATGTGTGTGTGAGAAAGAGAGAGAGAGAGAGAGAGAGAGAGAGAGAGAGAGAGAGAGGTTTTATGAGAGAGAGAGAGAGAGAGAGAGAGAGAGAGAGAGAGAGAGAGAGAGAGAGAGAGAGAGAGAGAGAGAGAGAGAGAGAGAGAGAGAGAGAGAGAGAGAGGTTTTACCTGTATTTTGAGGATCAAACACCTCTACAAGTATATAAAAACTGAATTCACCAACATCAAATAGACCAGAAAACAACCTAATACAAATAAATATTGGGTTAGATTTTGAAATAGGGGATATAAAATAAATAGCTCTGTTTAAAATCAATAGAAGTCATTGGGCGATTAGTTAATGTGTGACTAACACATACAGTAGCTCTGCCATGTATCACTTCATTGCTTCAGTGTCTTGCCCTGCATGTATGCAGTGTTGTGTGTTGGTTTCTTTGGGTTAATGTACTTCTCTGTGTGTCTGTGGCCCTCAGCAATGATGTATGCATTGAGAGGAGAGAGAGAGAGGGGGCTACAGGCTTCACTGAAAGAGCTGCACTGAATACCAGTAATGGCTGGAGGGGGAGGGGATGGAAGAGGGGGAGAGAACAGAAAAAGGATGGAAGATAAAGGGGGGAGATGTGCATTGAAAGTGCCCAGTCAGTGAGACGGCTGGTGCAGAGCTGCCGCTTTCTAGCCATTTAGCACACAGAGAGCAGAAGTGAGCCCAGCTGAGCCTGCAGCCTTTCTTTCAAGGGTGCTGCAGTCTCTGTCTCTCTCTCTCGCTCTCTCTATCTCTCAGGTATCTGCAAGATCTGTCTATCTGTTCATCTATTTTCCTTTCATTCTTTCTCTGTATCTTGCATCATTTGCTCTGCATTTGAATTTCACTAATGGCGCTGTCTAGGGATGTCATGCACCTGTTTTTCTGAGGGAGCACCAGGGGCAGTCTTGGCTCATTTGGTGCCCTCTGCAAGATAAGACTAAAGGGGGTCAAGCATTTACATTTACTCTACTGTTCAAAAGATTGAGGACTTCAAGATGTTTATTTATTTAAAGAAATTATTTTAATCAGTTAAATTAATCAAAATTGACAGTAAAGACTGTAGTAATGGCTGCTAAAAAGTAAACTTTGCCATCACAGGAATAATTAGATTTTAAAATATATAAAAAAAAAAAAAAAAAAAAATTAAAATTAAAGAAATTAAAATATAAAACAATTATTTTAAATTGTAATGATATTTCACAATATTACTGTTTTGACTGTATTTTTGATTAAATACATTTTTAAAAAATGTTATTTGTTTATTTTATTTTTCACACAGACACACACACACACACACGTACATAATATCTTATGTATATTTTATGTACATTTTAATGTACATTTAAGAAACATGAGCAAAACAAATTCCTGGAATTTTTTTGCAAGTCAGTTTTGATTTTCACATAAGAATAGTTTTATGAATGATACACACAATTCAGTCTGCTTGTGTTTAATGAAGTTCATTATTTCATAATTTTTTTACATACATTTAATCTACATACATTAAGATACTATGGGCCAGATTTACTAACAGCTTGCGCCAGCGCAAACCGTCTTTTGGTTTTAAAATAGTACTGTCAGGATTTATTGAATTAGCGCTAAAAAGGCATGGACAAGGCGCCTGAAATGATTGACTGCATTTGTAGGAGTTTCCCTTTCAGACGCAAAATTTATGGGAGGAGTTTATTAAAATGAATCACGCAACGCTTCCAAAAATCCAACATTTTTCCAAAAAGACCCTGGCGCCTAAAGGGTTAAACTATTTTGCACATGTGTCATAAGTACATCACCCGCACCTGATTAGCATCGGCTCTGCTTATTTGCGACTACACTAATTTGTGCTGTGCTTGGTATATTGCATTAGTCGAAATGTTGTGTCTGTGTAAATCACCCACAGAAATTTCCACGCCCATCGGTGCTGTTTTGGAATTGTGCTCTCACGCTAATTTGCCCTGTTTAGTAAATTACTTAATGTGTTACTTATAAGGGCTACTTTTGTTGCTGAGCAATGTTGCCATCAACAGGCAACTAGGTGAGACACGGGGCCCATGTCCGATCTAAAGTATCCAGAAATTTGTTGCCAATTCTAACCGTCTTTTGGTTTTAAAATAGTACTGTCAGGATTTATTGAATTAGCGCTAAAAAGGCATGGACAAGGCGCCTGAAATGATTGACTGCATTTGTAGGAGTTTCCCTTTCAGACGCAAAATTTATGGGAGGAGTTTATTAAAATGAATCACGCAACGCGATTTAACATTTGGGCTCATGAGATTACTGGTCTTTGCGCCATTACATAACGCCCAATAAAGCATGTCTTAACCCTCTTAGCGCCAAAGTCGCAAAATTGCGACAAGACGTCATACTTAATAAAATAGACTGTAGTTCCTAATATGGTGTAATATCTCATTTGTATTCCCTACCACTAGATGGCAGACATAGTAGTACTTCGATTCTAGACCAAAATTATGTCACCTTCCTATTCAAAGTGTTCGAGGAAATAGCAGAACAAGTGAGCTTTCGTGTCATTGATGCGGAAGCAGTTCAGTTCACAGCATGCTGGTAAGCTGTGAGATTTGTGAGAGAAAATCGCCAAATGGCTAATAAAAAGTTGTACCGTGAGCATCGGTGCTGTTTTGGAATTGTGCTCTCACGCTAATTTGCCCTGTTTAGTAAATTACTTAATGTGTTACTTATAAGGGCTACTTTTGTTGCTGAGCAATGTTGCCATCAACAGGCAACTAGGTGAGACACGGGGCCCATGTCCGATCTAAAGTATCCAGAAATTTGTTGCCCATTCTGGGAAAGTGCCCACGCAACATCCCTCGGCAACATAGCTCAAAAAAGTTGCCCTGTGTATCATCACCTTCAGAACATAACATTACCTAGTGATAGTAACAATCACTTTCAGAATAAAAAATAAGACCGAAACAAAAAGTGCAAATGGATAAGCCTCTAACATTAAAATGTTAGCGTAAATAAAATGAGGTGAGAATAATCCCTAAAATGCAGTCAGGAGAATTTAAGATCATCCATTTAACCACGTCAGACAGATTAATCAATAACGGTCACACCGAATGAGTGAAAAACCACAAAAAAGCCTTAATCCTAAATATCTTAATCCAGTCACCATGCAGATTGAATGGAATTCAACAAGGCCACAGATAATCTGAATTTGCAGTAATTTTGTGTAATGATTTACAGATTAGCCAGTGGCCACACTGTAAATGTCAAAAATAAACCACTCTAATCTCTCTGAAGCCTCTGCAGAGGGAACTGCAGATTTTTATGGCTTGTGAATGAGAATGCAGTGTACTGTATGATGTACAGACTTGAGCACATGTGAACAATTAATGAACAGATTGATGAGATCTTTATCACAAAGTGCCACTGAGATCAACAGGAATGGTAACGGTTAGCTTTAACTCTAGCCCTTCAAAATAAAATTCCCTCCATATTCAAAAAATATGTTAAGAAATACTCCCATTTAATTTAGTTTGTCTGTGTGCATCTATTTTTCTTTGTAATCTGCATACACACCAAGTAAATGCAAATATAAACCCAGTGAACCTGATGTTAATCTAAATGGCACATGCAACTGTGCATATTTTATTTGTGTTTTTGACTCAACAGGCAAGTGTTTCATGGAGTGCTGAACTTTGCTCGGTTATTTATAGCTTGCAGTGTTAGCATCCTTACAGTAGGAACACAATGTGTGCTTCCTCATCCGACAGACTGTGACAGTACGATAATCTAATTCAACAACCCTTATCTTAATGAGTCTTATCATTATCAATCTAATGCAATCAGTCATTATATTTAGGCCTCCCATCAAACAAGGTGCTCTTCTTCAGCTCATGATAGCGTGTGTGTTTGGGCACACTCATAGGAGTGTGAATGTGATTTATTATTGCCTAGTAATTTTATTGTATGTTTTCTCTTTCATTTGTCATTTATGTTTTGTCTTTTTAAAAATACACAGGAACATATCGTCTTTCTGTTTCCTGTACTACCAGTTTTTCTCTATCATGGACTTTCTATCTCAGTGGGTAGATTTTCATTCATTTTTCCATAAGCTGTGTTGCGCTGCTAGGAAACTACCGGTTGCTGTAGAGATGTAGCTCATCGGCCACTTGGAGTGGAAGACTGGGTTTGCATCCATGACATTTTAGCCTTCCTTTATAGGCTTCATTTATGCCATTCATTTTCTTTCTCTCACTCTCTGTGCTTCTCTTTTTCTTTTTTTATACACACTTTTTATATCTCTTACACTTATTTTGATAAAGAAATTTAATCTCACATCTTGTCTGTGATAAATAATGCTGTTAATTTACTTGTTTATTTGACGAGGGATAGCAATCTAAGCCATGTTAAGAACAGCTTTAGAAAGCTACACCAAACACTACTTGATGCAAAAGACTAAAGATCCTTCAGTACATCTGTGTAATTGGTATTACACCTCCAAATTCTCAAAACACACCCAAGTGCGTTTTACAAACCTGATGACAGCCTAGAGATTCCACCCACAATTAGCACAACCCACTGTAATGACCCAACGAGGCCGTAGCTAATGAGGCACACAGTGGCATTGTTCCCTTGCCTCATGCTGACCCCCCGGGATTCTTTAGGGCGGCGATATGTTTTGTGTATTTGTCAGCCTCACTTCAGCTTAAGTCAGTCTCTTCTGTACTTCCCTTCCTGTGTGAGCACCTTGAGCCCAGGCTAATTACTGAGCCAGTACAGCTCTGACTGCGGTCTGGACCTGGAGTCTCTCCCTGACATCTTATTCTGTTGTTATTTGCAGACTCTGTTTCATATGAGTTCAGCGTCTGGCTGGCTGCTATACATGCTGGCAACTAGGACTCTATAGAAGTCAAAGGTCTACACTGGGAGTAAATTGAAGCCTGAACTCAATCCAAATAATGAGATGTTGTGGCCAGACCTGATTTGATTGGTACCTTTAAAATTCAAGATTGAATCTGTGGTACAGTATCTTTTTTTATTCTTTGTTGAGCAGAAAGTGCTGTGAATGCCCTAAGCAAAAAAAAAAAGAAGAAGAAGAAACAGTTCAGTGCCAGTGGGGGATGACACTGTGTTAATCAGGTTACTGATGGGAAGGACAGTGTGTTAAGCAGCGTGCTGGTCTGGGTGACAGTGTGTTGATCATGGCACTGATGAGGGTTATAGTGGAAAGGAAGGTGATTGTGGTCCAGGGAGTGGTAAAAGCGTGGTATTTGTAGCATGATAACATTTTTAGGCCTGCAGCTAAAAATAAATGTAGTTGAAAGAGGCCTGCAGTGGTGGCAGATCAGGTATGCAGCAGAGAGGAGAGAACAGCACACTTTAATAAATGCCAGGCCTCAGCAGACTCCACACAAACCTGCAGGCCTGTGGAGAGAGAGAGAGGGAGAGAGAGAGAGAGAGGGTGCAGAAAAAGGCAGTTCCATCTTGTCTCTGTCAGTATTCCTGTGGAAGAGAAAGAGAGTGTGAAAATCGGCAGAGAAGAAAAAGAAAACATAAGCAAGTTAAAGGGATAGTTCAACCAAAAATCCAATGTGACTATTCATCAATGTATGTCTGTGAGTGGAACTCTGATTCATGTACAAATTGTTCAGTGTGATCGGTGAAGGAATCAGTCAGTACAATACCTAAACTAATGTATCAGTCTGATTAATCAAGAACCATTGTGACATGATCATCGAGTGAATTTGAATTTCATTTTGATCCCTAAATGAATGTTTTAGTTTAATACCTTAAAGGGGTCATATGATGTTGTTAAAAATAACATTATTTTGTGTATTTTTGGTGTATACCACATACAGTTTTGGAACAACATGATGGTAAGAAAATAACAACTGAGTGGGTGAACTATTCCTTTAACCAGACAGTTTTTTTCCTGTCATAACTAATCCATTTTTCTCAAACCTGACATTAATCAAATAAGTGCTTCTGATGGTAGGTGGGGGGCTGGGTTTAGAATGTAATTATTAATGTGAATGTAATTATTCCTCCATAAATCCCAACAGAGAATTCTCCAGTGTGGGATGAGTGCGTTGGTGTGCTCCACTTCAGGAAGAGTTCAGTAAGGGCAGGTCATAGAGCAGAGGGAGGGGCAGTCTGACCCAGATTTTTTGTCTGTCACTTTCTCTCTTTCTCTGAGTTACTGAAGAACCCTGATGACGCAGAGGGGAAAGAGTGACAGAAACTGAGACATTTTGATGTTGATGCCTCAGTAACGGAACAGCACACCTTCCCTTTCAAATGCTTTTTGGCTCTGCCTTATTCTCCAGGAGAACATGGCTAGGTCAGGCTGACATAGTTTTAATGTGTCTTTACTTTAGGGGTGCCATGGTACCAACTTCAACTCTCAATATCAATTTCAGCACTAGCGAAATTGAACTACGTATGCAGTACGTATACCACTTTTTCCAGTACTCGCCCGATACCGATACTTTTATTTTTGGTACTTACCAATACCCAATTAAGGCTAAGGGTTGCCCTACTAAGTATTGATAATTGTGTAAATACTGTCATACTAACAGCTGTTTTAATTTTTGGTTGATTGTAATCCATTACCTTTCTATCAAAGTTATCTAACATTATCAAGCTGAATTTGTTCTGACACAGTTTAACTCTGAGTTCTTGTTATATTTTATTACCATTTTCTAAACTATAGCTAATAAACTGTGATAATGTGAAAAATGTTGAAGGTGTCTGAATAATTTTTGGTTTGACTGTATATCCTTTGGTTATTTTCACACTTAATTATGCCCATTAAAATGTATTTTACAAGTTTTTGTTACTTTCACTGTTCATTTTTTTGCTCTGTGGTACATCATATTTAGCATTAGACATATATTAACATATATAGACATATATAACATATATGTGGCATTAGAGCTGCTCCATTGCAGCGGCTTAGTACTGTAATCACACGCTTTGCTGTAATAATGCAGGGAACCACTCGTTATAAATCTCCTAACTGTGATATTTTCAGAAATTGAAGTCGCGGTTTTTTTTCCATCTAAAACGTGCTGCGATTTATATTACAAAGCCACACATATAATGCAGAAACACTCAAGCAAGCAAAACACGCACAACGCGTGCGCGTATTGGTACTGATGCAGAATAGTACAGCCTAGCGCATTTCACACAGGCTGCTAGATTCACTTTCACCAGAAAGTAGTGTATGCCTAAGGTTGAAAATAAATGATGTTTATAGTGAATGCCCCTATAAAT
>NW_015549717.1:159302-209178 GCF_001515605.1 Sinocyclocheilus anshuiensis
TCTGAATATGGCACTTAACACATGCTGTGTGGTATCGGCGTTTGGTATCGGGGCATTTTAACGAGTACGAGTACAGGAGCTCAGTATCGGGTATCGGTGCATCCCTACTATGAACACATTACTTTATATTAAAACATAAATATTAATATAAATATGTTAAATATTTAAATATAAATGTTAAATATATTTGAATATTTTATTTTTTTAATTGATATATCTATTGATAATATATATATATATATACACAGTAATACTTATATTTTTATTTATAAAATGTAATATATTGTATGCTTTGAACACACCACTTTATATTAAAATATAAATATTAATAAATATATTGAATATACAGTACATAATTATTCAATCAATGTACATTTTTTCCAGCAATTATTCAACTAAATGGTCAGTAACAAAATAAAAAAGCAGGGCAACTTATTAGCAATAGATTAAAGGGGTCATATGATGCGATTTAAATTTTTCCTTTCTCCTCGTTTTTCAGACCAATGAGTTTTGTAAAAATCGACGCGCTTCAGAAAGGCGGGGCATAGAGGAGACACAATAATGTACAGTATGTGGAAAATAATGTGTTTTTTTAACCTTAAACCGCATAAACACATTTCATTACACCAAATACACAAAATACTGTTCTTTTTAGGAGCATCATATGACCCCTTTAAGTAAACCAAATAAATAACAGTGCTTGACGTATTTCATGTATCTAACAGTATCAAATATTAAGATGAAACATTCAGAAATTAAACATAAATACAAAAGTAAACAGAGTTAAAATTAAACAATTTAAATTATGTGAAATTATAGTACACATTATCGTAAATAATTATAAATTGTTTTTGTGACAGCATTTGATAGTAGCATTCAGTACTACTGATATAGAAGAAAGATATTGTTATATATTTATTCTAGTATCGTCATGGCACTGAAAAGTCCAATAGCCTTTCATTCTCAGCAGCCAGACATTAGCCAGTCATAGACATGGATTAGGGGTTTGTGGATGCCACTTAATGAAAGAAAAGAGGAAGTTGATCTTAAAATGGCCTTATTGCTTTTGGAGCATTGATTTCCTTCTTCAATAACTACATGGCATGTAATGAAAATGACTTGATGTGAATGATGTTGATGTAAGAGAGAAAGCTTTCAGTTGGCTTACAGCGCCAGGTGGGTGTGGCCTCCTCGATGACGGGCATCCGTGTCGGTTAATAGATCGGCAGAGGTGTGGTCTCCGCTCTGGGCTTTCAGGACCTCCTGCGACTAGGCCACAACTGGAGCCTTCAGCAGGAGAGCAGAATAACAGCTAAATATTTCATCAAATCAATAATTCAACAACTGCCATGGGAGGAAAATAGAGAGAGATGGAGATGAGAGAGAGAAGGGAGGAGATAGAGTGAGAAAGTGGGAAGGGAGGTTGAGATACAGAGAAAACGAAAGAGAGAACACCAAATCTGCAATCACATTCCCCAAGACAGGCCCGGTAACCATAGTAACTGGAGATGACTGTCACATGATGCGGAGGAGTGGAGCGAAAGGGAGGGGACCTATGAAAGGAAAGGGAGAGATGATAATCACGGGACGGAGTGTAAAGGGGCGAATCGAAAGCAGATTGAGTCGAGTTCTGTGTTGCCTCGATTCTGCATCATCTCAACAGAAGCCAAACACTTTCCCATCATCCAGACTGCTTACTTATGAGTGTGACATAACAACTGTGAAGTAAGAGAAAGAGCCAAAGATGTTAGGGCAGGGGATGAAAATAATGAGGACAGTGGCATAGCAGCAATCTTTCTTTTGCTGTTTCATCCTTGCCACTATTATCTCAAGTGCTGAGCATGACCAAAGGAGGACCATTTTCTGTTGGCCTTGCTGTGCACAAATTCTATTTAGCTTAATAAAACACCTTCCATAGTGGTGTTCTTCATCAGCTGAGTCATTGTAATGTAGATGAGCATCAAAAGGAGGCCGTTTATGTTGAGATACCATTTTTTGTCTTGGCAGTGCTGTATTGACAAGGCTGCTTTGGAATTGTGGGAAATATCCTGCAAGCTTAATTAGCAAGATTTAGGTGGTTTTGATCCAAGTTCCCACACACATCATGTTCAAGGCAAGCGTATTACATAATTCACACTATATAATTTGAGTAATATAGTATGCATATAATTGGTAGCTCTATTCCAAATCCTAGTGAGCTGCATGCATATCCTGCCTACATAGGCAGCATACTGAAAGAGTGAAGTGACGTGTGGCCAAGTATGGTACTCGGAATTTGTGCTCTGCATTTAACCCATCCAAGTGCACACACACACCTGTCATAGAACCTTCTAAATCAGAGACTCTGTGAATAGTGACACAAAAAGCCACTAGCAATTTATTTCAGTAGAGTTTGATGTTAGCATGTTGCTAAGCTAATCATTCGGTACCCTAATAATAATTGATATTACATTTAAAGCAATAGTTTACCCAAAAATTAAAATTACCCCATGATTTACTCACCCGCAAGCCATCCTAGGTGTATATGACTTCCTTCTTTCAGATGAATACAATCGGAGTTATATTAAAAAATGTCATGGCTGAAAGAAGAAAGTCATATACACCTAGGATGGCTTGAGGGTGAGTAAATCATTGGGTAATTTGCATTTTTGGGTGAACTATCCCTTTAAAGTTAATATATAATACAAGTTTCAATTGAAATTACATTAAAGTATATTTTAGTTTACTATAAATTCCTGTCAGTACATTAGACAGTACACTTTTACCATTTTTTAAAGTAGTAATTTATCTTATTTAAGTCCTACATTAGAACCGGCTTTACTGACGAGATGCGCTTGACAATCGCATGCGATTAATTGCACAGCCCTACTACAGTGTATTTCTTTTTTACAAGGTCGACTGATTAAAAGATGTTTAAATACAACTGACATTTGTAGATGTCCAGTAGGATGCTTGTTAGTAACAGTGTTCCTCTTGTATATCAGATTCAATCATCTCAACTTTATGAGTCAGTAGTTTGTCATCCTGCTGGTGTCGTATTCAGTCTCCTGGAGGACTATAGTATTAGTCAGTGCAGGCCTCAGCAAGACCTGACACGTGACAAACAGTCCTATTTCTGTATTTTCATGCCGCAGAGCCGTACGACAGTCTCTCCTGATGTGACTTTCTTATTGTGTGTGAACCAGGCGAACCCAGCAGCTGCTTAATGATGCTGGTCTGCGTGTCTGTCTATTCTGATGATAATATGATCATCTCACTGTCTTGAGATAATAAAGGCAGGAGATGAACGGTCATCACTGCATAGCGTGCCATTCTGTGGAACATACAGCGTCAGTCATCTACATAATCTAATTTCTGTCATGGGCTTTCCCTCTCTGCCATAGAGACGTAGCTCTTTAACCACTTGAGGAAATAGTGGGTTTGCCTCTGTAATTTTAGCCTTCCTTTTTGGGCTTGTGTGTTTTCTCTCACTCTGTTCTAAATACAGGCCATATGACCTTTTTGTTCTGTTTTAAATTTATTTATATTCATGCATTTGGCAGACTCGCTTAAGCAAAGCGAGTTAATTATCCCTGGGAATCGAACACATAACCTGGGGCTTCCTAGTGCCATACTGTACACTACTTGAAGGTCAAAAGGATGCTTTGGAAAACTAAAGGCTAGTTCAACAACAAACCAACTTCCTTAAATATGTTAACATGATTATATACATCAAGTTTTATATACAAACTCTTGTTTATGGATTCCCTAGGAATCCAACCCATAACCTTGGGTTCGCTAGAGCTATGCTGTGCACTACTAGAGGCCATAAGGATGTTTTGGTAAACTAAAGGCTAGTTCACATAGACCCAAACACCAAATTCTTTAAATATATTAACATGAGTATAAACATCAAGTTTTATATACCAATTCAATGTTTATGGATTCCCTTGGAATGAAACCCATAACCTTGGGGTGGCTAGAACCATGCTGTGCACTATAGAGGCCAAAATGATGCTTTGATAAACTAAAGACTAGTTCACATAGACACAAACACCAAATTTCTTAAATATATTAACATGATTATATAGATCAAGTTTATACTTTATAAGTTTATGCATTCCCTGGGAATCAAACCCATTATCTTGGGGTTGCTAGCACCATACTGTACACTACCTGAAGGCCATAAGGATGCTTTAAAGTTTGGTTCAATATTGACCCAAACACCAACTTCCTTAATTAAATATATTAACATGGTTATAAACATCAAGTTTTATATACAAATTAAATGTTTATAGATTCGCTTGGAATCGAACCCGTAACCTTGGGGTTGCTAGTGCCGTGCTGTGCACTACTAGAGGCCAAAAGGATGCTTTGGTAAACTAAAGACTAGTTCACATAGACACAACCACCATATACCTTAAATATATTAACATAATTATATATATCAAGTTTATATACACTTTATAAGTTTATGCATTCCCTGGGAATCGAACCCATAACCTTGGGGTTGCTAGCGCCATACTGTACAATACCTAAAGGTGATAAGGATGCTTTGAAAAACTAAAGGCTAGTTCACGTAGACCCAAATGTGAAATTCCTAAAATATTTTAACATGATTAGCATGATGCATTATCAGGATTAGCATGTTTTGATAAAATACGGTAAAGATCTAGGGTGGCCCCAGGTAATGTTGTATACAGGTGCATCTCAATAAATTAGAATGTCGTGGAAAAGTTCATTTATTTCAGTAACACGTTTTCTCATTTTGTAAAGTTCCCCAGGCATCCTCTAGGGCGGCGCTGTTCTTTATGTATATTTTACTGTGATTAAACAGCACTGTTTGGAAAGTACCAAGAAAAATAAATGGAGTGCATGAACAAGGGAATCTTTTGTCTTTTTCAGTGTCAGTGAAAGATGAATTAGAGATGTCATCACTGTCAATCACATGCCATCCTGTTTTCTAATTAAAGCACATCCATAATAGTACTGAATGTGTGTGCGTGTGCATGTGTGTGTGTGTGTCTATCTGAAGGGACTTTGCCTGTAGGTAGATTTCCCAGTACTTGACTATCTCTGGCTTTGACATGTCTGTGCTATTAACATCAGCAATGGTTATTAAATGAAGTACAGCTAATAGCGTTTCCCTCTTACAGGACGCCTCAGAAAGTCATTGAGATAAAATCATATTTTATTTGAAAAATTTTATAAGGACTCTTGTTACTGCTCAAATCATAACATTAGAAATTAGGAATCTGGGGGGTTTTCTCAGAGAAAGTAATTGACAGAAATACATCCAAAACAAATACTATAAAATATGAGATGAAACAGTAAAATTAAAAAATGTTCCTAAATTTTTAGTTCCTGAACACTAACCTCGACACTAAAAAGTCTACTAAAGTTTCAGAGGGGGGAAATGTCTCTTTTTGCTCTCTTGAGTTCTCATAGATAAACTGTGGTATGAATGTGAAGTTCCACAGATTCTCAAAAATTACGGAAAATAAGCTGGTTACTGAGTTAGCAATCCTCCCACTCACAGCACCTCTTTTGGTCATGTCCATACTGAAATACATTAAACTTCTTTTTTTTTAATGACCTCTCAGTCTCCTTACTTAAGAAGTCCACCACATGCCTGTGGTTGTAACCTTGGAAAGATGAGTTGTAGTTTAAATCCATGTCTAGGGAGATGTGTCATTGCCTTTGATAAAGTACTTGAGCAGGGTCTATATATCTTCAGCAAAGCGGAGCATCTCTTTTCCTCTGTGCTAGTTTGAAGACAAAAGTTGCCATTGTCAGTGATAGATTATTAGACCACAGGCCTTGGGGCTCATGAGGGACTGTATGTTACTCTCTTGTTCATTGCAAGATTAGAAGCCAACTGATTCAAGATGACTAGATTGATTATGCCATATTACACTTGACCTTCACTCTACTTCACATTATATGAGAAAGGCCTGTATTAGGGCTTTGCAGACACAATCATACTGTGTAGATTTATCACAAATTCTTGTGAATATATTAACAATATATCATCAATTCCTTTTTTTCAGTCGTTTTTCATGATATTGAGACAGTCTTTTAGGCCCTTTCATTTGTTTGTTCATTTATTTGTTTGCATTTAGGAATGTTTTTCTCTTGATATTACATTATAAAATGAGGCCCATTTATTAATTCTTTCATTTTTGTTCATTCAATACTATAATTTCGTACAGTTTTTAATTACTGCAAAAGCAAATGAGCAAATTCACTCGTGGATATTTTGAGTATCTCTCAGCAGTGATCATGTTAAGATGTCACATAATTAATCAGGTTGTGAGATGTAACATATCATGAGGTAGTTGCCGATACCTAGCCAGACTATAGATACTATACTACTGTGCTAGCCTGTATTATTGCATATTGCATTAACAATACCAGACACAGACACCATTGTGTTGTGTCAACCAGTGTCGCCCTTAACAATCAACAAGAGTGATACAAAAACCTAATAATACTCTGAGGAATCCAGAATTTACTGTCAAATGACAGTTCTATTGTACATGTGTTATAATGAGTTCACAGTGCCTTCTTACGTCACTCTTATGATAGCTGTGCTCATAAACAGGTGCCGTGTCAGGGCGTCTGCAAGGATACTGTCTGTCACGCTGGGCTACTGACTGATCTGCAATTCAAATCTACAGCGTGTTGAGTTCTCTCCTCGCGCTGTTTCCTCTAATAAATGAATGCTGATGAAGATTGGTCCATTCTCTTTAGTCTGTGCAAAGACCTTAATGAATAGCTATTATGTGTCTCTATGAGCCTGATCTAAATTCAATAGGCAATCACTCAGGAATCACATTCTCCTTCAGTGCCACACGCCAAAAAAAAACCTTAAGCACAGGTAGAAAGAGCAAATGAAGAATGAGAAGCATGACCAGCATTGTGACATTAGAGACAGACCCACCTGCAAGAAATGCACAGAGAAAAAGGAAACAGGTGTGTGTCTGCTGAATCTGTCAGTATTATTCTTGCTGCTTTTTTTAATCAAAAGAGAAATGCATGGCAAAAATGTTCCCATTGCAAACTTCCAGCTCTGGGACTGAGGCATTTGCCACTATAAAGGCTCAAAGAGCCTGTGGACACCAGTTTGATGTCCCATAATTCCCCGGAAGGGGTGATGTTGAAGTAATCCTCTGGTTCATGTTGTGTTATGAAGCTTTAAACTGCAGTTCATTATTCTTGTAGATTGTTATACATATAACCATTAATAGTACATTTTGTTTCACTAATATTATTACTAAATTCATTTTTAATTTGTAAAAAAAAAAATTTTGATAGAATAATCTATTAGAATTAAATACAGTATGATGTGTGTGTGTGTGTGTGTGTGTGTGTTAGGTATAAGGACTCCAGAAGGTTCAGTCATGCTGAGTTCAGAGGACTTGCTCTCAAAGGTCACACTCACTGGGGGAGAAGGAAAGGGAGGCTTCCTCAGCCAATCATAAGGCCTCCTGCTGCTGATGCTGCCCCCGCTGCATCACCATGGAGATGGCAGCAATATCTGTCCCTATTGACAAGTCATTCGGAAGATGCATCCATTTTTCTCAGTGGAGAGGAATATATCTGCATCTTCACAGTAGAAAAACTTCACAAAATAGCATTTGCATTAATTATGGATTAATTAGCGACATCCATGCTTTGTTTTTTCCCATCTTTTTAATTCCCAGGCCCCCACATCTCACTCCTTTTAGTGTGTGAACACTTTACTCTTTCTCACAGCAGATAATGGAGAGGGTGCAAGACCAGCCTTCTTGAACTGACCCCCATCTTCTCTTCCACTCTCTATTTAACATGGGTCTTTTCTTTTCACTCCCCTCATCCAGTCCATTTCTCACGCTCTCCTCTTTTGGCTTGTGTAGTTGCATCTCTGTTGTGGATTTGCGGGACGGCGGAACCCAGCGCCTTCGTCTAGTAAGCTCAATTGTGACCTCTTTAAAAGAAACTAAACGCTCTTTTCAGAAGTCATTATTGCTGTCAAGCTTTTTAAACGTGTTTGTTAAAGGGAGTGATATCATAGGAGGAGGACAGAGGAAGTAAGAGGGATGGAAGAGTGAAAAAGGAAGTCAGGATGTTGTGGGTATATATTGTCTATGTATTTATATATTGGATGTGAACATATTTATATTGAATAATTTATCTCAAAATGTGTACAATTTGGAGCACAGTTTGTGACTTGTTCTGTTTGCAAGTCTCCTCATCACACTGATGGATATTCTGTATGTGTGTTTGCTTTTAACAGGCTGATGCTAAGATGGTCTGCGATGTTGTGAGCCGTATGGAGGATACCGAGCCCTACTCTCCAGAGCTGTTGTCCGCCATGATCCGCCTGTGGTCTGACTCAGGCATCCAGGAGTGCTTCAGCCGTGCCCGCGAGTACCAGCTCAATGACTCCGCCCAATAGTGAGTACAGCCCTCTGCTGGGAAGAGCCATTAGTGCTTTACACTTCATTAAGAGCATTCTGCCTAAATATACCAATCTTTTATTATATCATTGACCATCACACTGCAGTCCAGTTCATTTTAGAGAACTATCCACAGGGCATATATTTTATGGACTGTAAATTGAACGTGGCCACATAAGGTTGTGTCTACAGCATAATATGTATAATCTTTATTTCCAGTGCTTGTTTGAACAGGTTGCTTTTAGAGTATTACTTGAGCTCAGCAAAATGTCACTCTGAAGTGAATTTACAGATGCAATTACAGTGTGCGCTGATGAAAGGTCTCGAATTATGTATGTGTGCATGTGTGTAAGTTCCGTCAGCATTATATTTCTGATGTTGTGGTTTACTGTAATAGTTTGGGAAGCCTGTCATTGTGGGAAGTGGTGTTTAGATAAAGACAAATTACTTGCTCACATATTGACAACATAGATTATGTTGCTATGAGGCAAATGTTGGGAGGGGAAGGACTGTTTAGGATGCCAAAAATGAGTTTGCTAGACAAGTCTTTAATAGAGACGTTTTTTTTTCCCCTCTTCATTTGCATAAATGTTCTGCCTTTTGTTCAGTGATCAGTAAGACAAACAGTTGCCAGTGGGGTGTCGAGTTCAGGTGTATGAAAACAAATATCAAATGGTACAAGGACAATATATTTAATCTTAGGGTTTATGTGTTTGTGAAAGATTGCTGAAGGATATTCACCGCTGTATGGCTGACCGATATTTACTGTTTTATAGTCTTTTTTTATATTAGCACATTCAGTCGTTGTATTTTTTTCCATGTTCAGTAACCTTGCTAATATTTAAAAAGCTGTAATTCTTCAGTAAGAATTTAATTTCAATAGAGTGCTGTGAATGCACAACACACATATTTACATGAAAAAGACCTTTTCCATTCATAACCTTCATTAGATCATATAGTCTGCTTACGGTCTTTATTCAGATAACCCTGTTAGTCATAATATAACCCATTTAGTCGCATTGTTTCCTATTTAATTCAAACAATACTATTTTCTTCTTAAATATAATTTTTTTTAAAATAATTATATTTTAGATTGATTTTATATTTATTTACTTTTTTATATCTTTTATATTTTAATAGTATTGTTTTATTATTTTATTATTATTCTATGATGTATTTTAATATTGGTCGTGTGTTTTTTTTGTATGTCACAATATATAGTATCTAGTAAATTCTCTTTAGAGTCTTTGTTTTATTTTGCAGTGCCCAGTCTTTTTATCCCATCACATTTAACTCAGACTGCAAACATATGCTTCAAATATTTCTATGTACTTTTGCTCTAGATTCAGTAGCTACAAGAGTAGAAACAAGAACTGTGCACTGCTGTACACCTGTGTTTATGTTTCTTAGCTTTTATTTGTGTGTGTGTGTGTGTCTGTGTATTTACACTTTAGACATAGCCAGCTTGACAGGTACAACGTGTATGTCATTAAGCCATTCTTTCACATCAATCACTGACTAAAGAAAATAGTTCAGGAGAGACTCGAGATCATTTCCTTTGGGCTGTTTATCCACACCGGCTTTTTACAGTGTACAGCATACTGGCTTCCACATGTCTTTAGGCTGTAGGCTTGTCTTTCTTCTCCCTATTGGACTGCAACTTGAATATCAGGAGACATTTCAGAACATTTCAGACTGAGGCACAGTGGTCTTTCCCAGAGTGAGATGCTGAAACAGGATTAGATTGGCCCTCAGTCATTTGTTCTCTGGAAAACTTCCATCATTATCTGAAGTTCTTCCACTATTTCTGTGCTTCCCCTCTTCTTCTCTCACACTCACCACTCACCACTGTGTAACTCTGATACTGCCCACTTTATGGTGCCATAGAGGAGTTTATCCACTCTTGTCCAACCTTTTAAAAGCTCCTCCTCTTCCACACTGCAATCATTCCCCACTTCTCCAGTTATGTTCCTCTTGTCCTCTCAGCTTTGTTCCTGATCAGTTTTATTTTTCATTTTGTCTTCCTCTTTTCAATTGTAGGTCTGCTAATTTCATTTCTTCAGTATTTTTTTGTTTTTTAATAGTATTAACGAGAAGCATGTTCCACTTCAGGTTATAAGAAACGCGTCAGAATTCTAATGCCTTCTGCTTTCAGTTCAGCACCTTCTTTCTTGACGTTTCCAGAGCAAAAATAGGAAAACTCTATGTTCTTATTGAAGTCTTGGACAGTATAATGACATTCTGTGATAAATGTTTCATCTTTCAGATGAACCTTCAGTGGCTTTGCCTTCAGAAGATGTAGGAAGTTTCACTTATTCTCAATTTTTTGATAGTGTATCTTTACTGACTTTTCTGTCGCAATCGAAATGACTTGTATCCTCGCAAGGTTATTTGTCATTGTCAAGAAAGTTTCTCAGCAATGAGAGTTGCTGCTAAAGTTTCTTTTCCCCATTTTATATATATATATATATATATATATATATATATATATATGGCAAGCAAAACTTATCTGTATTTAAAGTGTAATAGTTTTACACTAGAGTTTATTAGACAGTTAAAATACCTAAAGGAATAATTCACCCAAAAATTCTGTCATCATTTACTATTTTATGTTGTAGACAAAGGATAAGATTTTGAAAAATGTCTGTGTGTTTGGGTGTGTGTGTGTTTTGTGTTCCACAGAGGAAAGAAAACCATATAGGTTTTTGAAACGACTCATGATTTTAATTTTTTGGGTGAACTATCCCTTTTAAGCAACAGCATGCTAATTCCAGAGGTCAAGTCTCCCTTATTTCTTTGACAATCTATATTAATTATAACACTGTACTACAATTTCCTTAAGAATCAGTGAATAGGCTCATTGTAGCATTCTTGCAGCACCCAGAATTTCAGACCGTTTTGTTACAACAATAAATGTGCTAACAATGTCTCCAATGCCCTGTAGTTCTTTTTCCTGCACATCTTTCTGTCTCTCTCTCCATGATGGGGAGCAGCAGACAGCAGGCAGGCCGCTGAGAGGTGTTGCCAGGCAGAGCACTCAAGCAGCAGCAGGAAACAGAGGGAGAAAGAAAGAAAGATGGAGTATGAGAGAGAGAGAGAGGGAGCAGGGGGCAGGGCAGAGCTGGCAAGCAGCCTGAGTGGTAGAGAGATACGAGTTTCCCATACTAAAAGGAGAGAGAGAAGTGAAGAAACCCTACAGCACAACCCCGCCCGCATGTCTATTAGGCCTAAAACGACGGAGTGAAGTCCACGTAGCATGTTGCCGTATTTATAAAAGATTTACAATAGTACATACAGCTACTCCTCAGAACACCATCAGGGCATTGAGTACATAGGAGATAATAAAAAAACAATTAGCACTGCTGCGAATATCAAAATGCGCTTGCGCACATGCAGACTTGTACACAAAAGCACACAATTCTTCCTTAATGTGTATATTCTCTGCACCTACGGCCAACTAAACAGGCATAGATTTGAAACGCATTATGATATTATTTTGTGATACACACAGACAAATATAAATGTGTGTAAATGCTTTTTTGGAATAATTAGGATTTTTTTATATAAAAAAATAATAAGTCTCTTATGCCCACTAAAGCTGCATTTATTTGATCAAAATACTGTAAAAAACAGTAATATTGTAAAATCCTATTATAGTTAAAAACTCAAGTTTTCTATTTTCATATATTTTAGTATGTAATTTATTTCTGTAGTATCAAAGTTTATTTTTCAGCAGCCATTACCTGCCACTTCATCTTTCAGAAATGTTTGGCGCTCCAGAATTACGAATTATTATTTGAACTGCTCAAATATTAATAGTGGTTCTTATTATTATCATCATTTTTTAAAACTTTGGCAGCTTAATATTGTTGTGGAAACCATGATTCATTCTTTGATGAATAGAAATCTTTTGTAATATTATAAATGTCTTGATGGTCACTTTTAAACAAAAATAGTATGAAATTGTTCATGAAGTACAGTATTTGGCATATATATATATATATTATTATTGTTTGTGCTTCTCAAATGTTAATAATGGTTCTTATTATTATCTATGTTTAAAACTTTGAACCATGACTCCAGTGAAATTTGCCTTTAGTCAAATGTAGGCTTTAGTAAAAAAAAAAAAAGGCTTATGGAAATCCTCAGTTAACATAGCTGCCCTAAATCTGCTATTTGTTAATAGACAAACTATGCTGAGAGGAAAGCGTGCACAGCTAACAGATACAGGTCACAAAGGAAGATGCCCCAGAGAGAGAGAGAGAGAGAGAGAGTGAGGTAGCACTAACACTATCAAAGAAAAGAGATTAAAAATAATGTCAGTGGATGGTTATCCTTATTAGTGCTGTTCAAGTGATGTCTCATTTGAGACTATGTCCTATGAGAGCAGTTCATACTTGAGTACTTAAGTTCATTCTGTGTCAGGTACTACTGTAGACTCGAGTTAAGTGCCACTAAGCAATCATGCAAACCAAAAGCACCACTAATAAAACTTAGCAAGTTACAGTCACAGCAACAGCACCCTCTAGAGTCAGTGTGGTGAACCACAGGAAAAGAAATATGCAAAATACATATGAATATGTTTTATTGATGGTATATTCTTTCCATATAGGACTTAGAATATACAGTGGGACATCTGAGAATTGTATTCCAATGAAACCAATTTAGGCATTATATTAATATCCTAGTAATAGTGCAGAATCTTCAGTTTACGTCATATAATTTCTCTGTTTTAACATTTTCAAAATGCTAAAACTTTCAGTTTGTTCCCAGGTTTAAAATAGATTCTGTTTTCCAGATCTTCCCATTGGTCTGAGATTTTTGGACCTCTCATGTCACAGACCTTGCCCTCATTTCCTGTCTTAATTCTTTTATTTCTATTTTTCAGCCTCTTTCTACTCTCTTCCCCCATTTTGGGCCTTATATCAGTTGCAGCCTGTGTCTGTATCAGCTGCTGAATCTGACTCCGTGTCACTACATCTGTGGATACTTGGCACAGGACATTTCACATTATTATCAGATATTTAACTGCTGTTTATCACTGAATCATTTTAAAATTAGTGTTTAGTTAGGCTGCATGTTGTTGTATGTGGAATTATTTGCTGGAGAGGATGTTATGAGGTCAGAAGTACGTATGCGTAGCCAGGGACAGTGTAAGGGGGAGGAGACGAATGAGTCACAGAAAAATTAATGAAATAATGAAATGTAGCACTCAATATGGTGGCTGTAGGGCGTCCCGCCTTTCAGTGTCATTTGCCATTTTCATACACTTGTTTGTTTACTCAGGATTTCACACATTAGCTAGACCGACCTAAAGAGTACAGGGATTTTTAAGCTTGATTTGAGGTGGAGAAGCTGAATTTATGGTGTCGTTGTCAGATTTGAGAGCCTCACAATCTTGACAAACAGCTTTGCAGACTTATATCTTAACCCATTCAAGTAGATTTGAGCAGATACTACTCTATCGTTCAACAGTTTGGGATTTGTATGTTTTTTTTAAATGTCTTTAAACGAAGTATCTTCTGCTCACATATGCTGCATTTGTTTGTAAAACATTAAAACAGTAACACAGTAGTATAACAATTTAAAATAACCGTTTTATATTTTAATATTTTTTAAATGCAGCCTTCAGTGTCACATGATGCTTCAGAAATCATTCTAATATGCTGATTTAGTGTTCAAATAATGTTCAGTATTATTATCAATTTTGAAAACAGTTGTGCTGCTTAATATTTTTGTGGAAACTGACACATTTTTTTCAGGATTATTTGATGAATAGAAACTTAAAGGGGTCATATGATGCTACAACAGCTTTTATTTGAAATAGTAATCTGTTGTATCATTATAAATCCCTTTCCTGTTGCTTTTAATGAATTCATTGTATCCTTGCTAAATAAAAGTATTTATGTAATTAATACTTTCATTAATCAAGTATTAGATTAAAAAAGTCTTACTAACCCCAAACGTTACTGTACATAGAATTTAGCTGTGTAGCTATAGGAGGAATTTCATTTTAAAAGGACTTTGGTGTAGTTGAGCGCTGAAGACAGTAGCGACAGCGGAATGTTCACATTTCCCTGAAGAATTCTGCAGCAACCAAGGAAACCTTCAACTGCAACATCACTTTGCCACAGATGGACAGGAAAGGAGGGATAGAAGAAAGAGAGAGAAGCAAAAAATAAAGGGGAAGAGCAGCATGTACTCCTAAGCATACAAGATATAATTACACAGGGTACAAAATGAAAAATCGAACTGATCCGGAATTATAGTTGTTTAAGAACCAAATACGTTTCCAGCGGTAATTTCCCTCTAAATGTGTCAAAACATTTTTGGAATTGCATTTTGATGTAATCATCCATTAGTGTCTACCAGTATTACCAGCCAAAGGCTTTGATGGATGTTTCGGCGTCTTGCGGTACTCAACCTTCAATTCAACTGGCATCCAATTTGGAGGCACACATATTTCACTGTTTCTTTCATCTGGAAGATAAATGACATCCACAGCCTTGGAGAATATGCATCACGCATTGTTGAAAAGCAGGCTCGGTCCTCCCTGTCTGCTTGCATCACTGTTGCGTTTTGAAGAGGGATAGTGTGTGCATGTGTGTGTCAGCTGTGAGTGGCACAAGAAGGATGTTTAATGTTTTATTCTGACCTATACTTTATGTCCTGTAGTCTGATTGACTTCCTGTGTCTAAGATTGTGACTTTAGTGAGATGGGCTCTCATCTGATTTGATGAATCTATTAAATGAAAAGCAGTAATTTTTCTGTCAGAGCATAAATGAGAAACTGTCAACAAAAGATGACAGGGGAGATCACTAAGAATTAATTTTTGTAATACGTTTGGCACTTGTGCTGAGCAAAGCTGCATTTATTTGATCAAAGATACAGTGATATTGTTAAATAATATTACAATTAAAAAATGTTAAAAATTTAATTTATTCCTGTGATGGCAAAGTTGAATTTTCAGCAGTCATTACTCCAGGCTTCAGTGTCACATGATCCTTCAGACATAATTTTTGTGGAGACATTTTGTAGTGATAAGTTAAAAAAAAAAACAGCATGTATTTGTAACATTATACTGTAAATGCCTTTACTGACACTTTTGATCAATTTAATGCATGCTTGATGAATGAAAGTATTTTAATTTCTTTCTTAGTTTTAGTGCAAGCTATAAGTCTAATGTATATTGAAAAGATGTTTTTTTTTTTTTGGCTGAAAAAAATAATGGAAGTTACTGTATTTAAATATAGGACAACACTATTCGAATGCATTTTACACCCAACTATTCAACTATTTTGTGGCTGGTTAGTGAATAAAATACAGGATTTTGTGCTGAAATACTGTTTTTCATTGTTTAGTGTATTCACAAACACTCTTTTAAGAGATTGATTTATGATATTTTTATGCATTAAGAAATAAAAACAACACTCTGGATTTCCTTGGTTGAAAAGCTACTAGTATCACTTTTCTACTTCATGTGAATGGCAGTTTCTGTGAAAAACTGTGGGTCCTAACTGACATTCCTTCTTTCTTTCTTCCTTCAGTTACTTAGACAGTTTAGATCGGATCGGTGCTGCAGACTACCAGCCCACAGAGCAGGACATTCTGCGAACTCGAGTGAAGACCACCGGGATTGTAGAAACCCACTTCACCTTCAAGAACCTGCACTTCAGGTGAGACTGATTGGCGTGGAATTTATTTTGTAATGTATTTTAGATTACTACAGTTTTTTTTATCATTTTCATGATTCATAATTGGGCCATGTTTCAGATGAAAAAAGGCTGATCTAATATATGTAGCAAAAAGTGTTTTTGACTCACGTTACAACTGGAGTGGTTGTAGACTGAGATTAATGCAGATGAATATCTCCAAACACCGACATCATCTCACTTCATATCATCTCCTCATTCACAGGGTTTTTTACACTCTCTCAGCTGATAGCACGTGAAAACGGAAGACCAAAATAAAAGTGTTGATGGGAGATAGACAGACAGATCTGCCACCATTATTCTGAAGACAGATTTAGAAACAAACCATACTGTTACAGCAGAAGCTAGCATTTTCGTAGAAAAGGGCAGGACCTCAGTTGACAGCTGAATTACATGTTCAATCTGAAGCAGATACTAGTATCTGAATGACACATCTGCTAATGATATTAAGTGAAAATAATTACAGATTTAAGATTTAGGGCTTATTAAAGCATAGTCATATAACAGTCTCAACAAGTATAACCATAATTGACACAAAGGCTGCATTTATTTGATCAAAAAACATTAAAACAGTAATATTGTGAAATATTATTACAGTGTTTCCTCTGTTAACATTTTTTAAATGTAATTTATACCTGTGATGGCAAAGGTAAATTTTCAGCAGCCATTACTTCAAACTTCAGTGTCACATGATCCCTTTTTGTGGAAACTGTGATTTTTAACATTATAAATGTCTTTAATGTTTTACTTTTGATTAATTTAATGTGTCCTTGGCTGAATGAAAGTATTCATTTCTTGAAAAAAATGTACTGAATGGTAATGTTGTTTGCATGATGCAGTGCACTATTGTGTTCTGAGCTCATGCCGAGTTGTGTCCACTCAGGCTGTTTGATGTGGGAGGTCAGAGGTCGGAGAGGAAGAAATGGATCCACTGCTTTGAGGACGTGACCGCCATTATCTTCTGTGTGGCTCTGAGTGGATACGACCAGGTGCTCCATGAAGACGAGACCACGGTGAGCACTAAATACACACTCACACGCAGAGACACAAACACGCACATCTGTGCTTAAGCTCTGACACACACAGACTCAATTGCATGCGCACACTCAGCGTCTGTGTTTCATATACACTCAAGTGTGCACACTTAACACACTAAAAAAAATGATTTATGGGTATTTGAACATTTTCTCATGCTTTAAAAGAGCTGCCTCGGAGAAGATTAACTTAAAGACTTCAAAACTTGATGGACAGCACTTGCTGTAACTACATGCAGGCTACATGATCTTCATCCACTGTTGAACATTGTAATTGCAATTATGTTGCCATTCAAGTGAACAAGATATGCTGTGTGATCATTCACTGCCTTATAATTAAAACGGCAACATTTTTTGTTTAGCGGGTTTTTAGAAATTTTTAAGGTCAGTGGTGTTGATAAAATAGGCCTCCATTGTGAACTCCCACACTAATCGGCACATAGGTAATGCTTATGCTGTATGTGTCATCTTGTGCGTACTGTAAAATTCTTAAAAATAGTAAATAATAGTGAAAAAATAATAATATCATTATTAGCATTTGTATTTATTTCATTATTATTGGCATTCAGTTTTGTAAGCCTGTTGGAGATGAGCTGCTAGCAAACATGCTCTAAAATGTGGGTGGCCTGGGTTTGAATCATGGGTCATGTTTTGATGCCCCAAACACTGTACCATCAAATTTAAGCCAAATTTAATTAAAAACAAAACAATTATTTGGATAGGTCTAATAATGGCATAGCTTTGAGTATTGTAGCTGTCATGTCTGTGTTGCAAATGCTTATCCTCTGCTAACTAGCCGCGCACAATAATGGTTTCTCAGAGTGCTGGGGTTCCCACTGGGGCATGAATGAATAATATGGTTGCATGTGTCTGGAAATTTTCCAGTTTTTTTATGTTTTTGCAACACGTTTAGTAACTTCTTGTCTTGTGATGTCAGGATGAATTTTGTTGATTGTTACCCTAGTCACGTGTTGAGGTCGGCATGTAGGCTGTGTTTTGTCTCCTGATGTTGTCATTAGTTTAACAGGCACTTTGCTCACCATGTCCATTTCTCATAGACAACATGAGATGACATACACATAAGTATATTAAATTTAGCAGTTTAAAAATACTAAATAAAGGGAACTGCAGTTAAGTTGACATAGTGTAATAAAAGTAATAAAATAAAATAAAAATATTATAAAGTTAATAAACTGTATTTAAACATTATATATGCAAATAGCCCGTAACAGATCTATACAGGTGGAGCTGGGGAAGGTGGAGGGTTTCAGAGGAACTCTGAAAGCGTGCTGCAAAAGGCTCTAGTGAATGCTAACTATCCATTTAAATATAAAGCAGCAAGCTCATTGGCTGTGTATGCAGCATGAACCAATCAGCTTGTGCCAGGTAGTTTAACGCTGTGAATATCATCAGTTTGAGTTAAGGGCCCATTTGCCTGCGCCAACTAGCGTTTCAGGACAGAACTTGGCGTTAAGTAGACAAGTTCAACACAAAGCCATTCAAACTTCTTTTTAAGTTCTGTGAACCCTTTTACAGTGTCCTTTAAAAGAAAAAAACAAAGAATTATTAATGTCCCCACGCTATTGATTGATTCTGTGACTGTGCCAATTGATTCATGGCAGGTGTGATGAGTCATGCTTGGACGTCTGTGTGTGACACAGGCCTCAGATCTGCCCAGACACACGCTCTCTTGACAAACTCTGATAAGAGAATTTTTACAACAGAGGGATTTACGGTGACGCGTTTTGGACATAGGAGGGCTTTTATGGCTAGAAAAGTGGCTCCCCATAAATACAGCAACTCTCAGGCGCCCATATTCACCTGATCTATGGAAGCGATAAAAAACGAAGACAGATTCTATTATTCTGTAAGAAAGTCCTGGCGAAACAAACGGACAGAGATAAACACACATACAGATCCTGTCTCCTGTCAGTGCTCGTCCATTCAGCGCTCTATCAGTGTTTACGCATTTGCCGTCTGACATTCTGTCCCGACCTTCTCTCCTGTGCACCCGGTGGCCTTTCCTCCTCCGTTTCAACACAGACATGCATTTATTTTCTTCAAACACTGTGTGTTCCTTCAAGTTTGACCCGCGTGAGACTTTTGTTTAGAGCTGTTCTTTTCTTCATTTGTGACAACGCATGGACCGATTCTGCATTGCTCCACTGTTGTTTAGCATTTTAGTGTGTGTGTTTGTACGTGTGAGTACCAACAGCAGTGGTATCTGGGGGTGGGATATGTGAGTGAAGTGGTGAAGTGTTGGGTTCTGGTGCATGTCCGGTTCCGCTCGGCTGCTCCCGTGGCCTCCAGCGGCCACCTCTGCATTTGCGTCTCTCCTTCAAAACATCTCAGCTGCTCTCCTGTCATCTCTCGCCATCGGCTTTCTTCTCTAACCAATCGCTAAACAATCCAGCCCAGCTCTACAGGCGGCCCTTCCACAGGTATGAAATGATCATTACCAACCTCAGTTGAAGTACATACTAAAAAGAGCTGGAAGCAGTAGGCTTTATGTTGTGCTGTAAATTAAACCGATAGAAAAATGAAAGGCAAAAATGAAAATTCTGTTATCATTTCAATTAAATTCTCTACACACTGTAAAAATGATTTTTTGAAGCTGTAAATAAAATGTATGCTTATCTTATTTGCAAATAATATTTATATAATAAGATTATTGGAGTATGTTTTACAAGAATATACTATTTCCGCCTTTCTACTTAAAAATTTACTAGCAATTTTTATGTAAATATTGCATCCATACAATGAAAGTCAGTGGATTCAGATGTTGTTTTGGACCCCATTGACTTTAATTGTATGGATGAAAATCTTGCTTTGTCTTTCACAGATGAAAGAATGTCATACAGAATTTTAATTTTTTGGTGAACTACCCCTTTAAATGTTTGCTTGTTTCTGATATATGCTAGTTTCAGTCACTAAATTATATCAGATATTCTAGATGCATTGCTGGTTCTTTCCAAAACCTCAATTTTTAATTGGTTGTTGCTGGCTAAAGGGATCGGCTGACCTCGTTTTTTCCAGTTTCCTCCTAAAATGATCGGACGCATCAAAGAGAGAGTCACTGCTTCCAACTCTGAATTAATTAGCATTCAGATGACAAACAAATAATGAGCAGAATCATAATTTATTAATTGCATATGAAAATAAGGACAGTGTATATCTATCATTTTCTCATTATAATTAACATGAGATTCATTGTATACCATCATGATGAGATAAGTAATTAATTTCTTAGGTAGCAGAATATGTTTAATTTCCTTTTCTGGCTTCTTGGCTCTTTGTTAAATTTCCTTTCTTTTTTCTGTTCATGTCTCGCTTCATATTCTAATTTTGCACTCAAAGTGTGATTGCACCTGAATGTGTGTGTGTATGTGGGTTTACTTAGCTGTAATTTGGGGATAATTTTGTGAGCTAAATCTGTATATATAATCTAAATATATGATTTTGTTTATTTTTTTTATTTTAAAAATGCTAAAATATTTATTTTAAAGGTTGGATTATGCATGTGTAAGATTATATTTAAAAAACCATAATAAATATGTCCCATTTATAGCCGAGTAAATATGTATGTCTGTTTTTGTGGATGCACGTCTGTAAATGATGTTGATGTCTTATGTTTCTTTCTGCAGAACCGCATGCACGAGTCCTTGAAGCTGTTTGACAGCATCTGCAACAACAAATGGTTCACAAACACCTCCATCATTCTCTTTCTCAACAAGAAGGACATATTTGAGGAGAAAATTAAGAAATCTCCCTTAAGTATCTGCTTCCCAGAGTACACAGGTAAACTCATTATCCTGGTGTTAAGAAATGCTTGCAAAGGAAGAAAGACAAAATAACTGATGAGGAGAGGATTGTAGAATAACACTCTCCAGAAGCCAATTAGCACAATAAATCTTCAGGAGAAGAACCATCCTGTTATTTTATTCCTTGTGGATGGATTCACACCCCTAATCTGGACAGCCTACATTTCTGTATTTTCCAGCAATGAGGGGAAAACAGCCAAAACAGTCACCTGCTATTCCCTGTTCATTGTTTTTTTATAACTCTGAGCTTTTCATCCTTCTCCATAGCTGCTCTTAAACATTTCCTCACCTGTTATACTGAATGATATATGGAAGACAGGCTGCACAAACAATCACAAATAAGTCTGAGAGACAGAAAGATCTTTCCTGAGAATGTGCTGAGTAACTGTTGTCAGGGAAAAGTTGCCTGAATAAATTTTCGCTGCCTGAAGGAAAAACTTATCTACAAACATTTTTTTTGCAAAAATAAATACTTTTGCTCAGTATTTTTCTTCTGGTGTCTGAAGTTTTGATGCCTTTGAATATATATTCAAATATATATATAATAATATATCTTTGAATATATATATAATCTCTATGTTAGTAGTAAATGATTTTATTACTTTGTAAAAAAAAATCATATATGTGCATGCTGTTGTTTTTTTTGTTTTTGTTTTTAGTTTTTCGTTTTAGTGTTCAGTTTCCAATTTACATTTACCACCATTGTTTTTATTCTTTTTTTGCTCCCCTTTGCAAATTTTATTTTATTTTAAAAAATGGCCTTTTTTTTATCACAATTTTTTGCCTCCCTCGCTGTTTTCTTTTATTTACTTCTTCTTATTTACTCATCCTGTGCTGCAGGTTCAGACATGTTCATGGAAGCGGTGGACTACATTCAGTCCCAGTACGAGATTAAGAACAAGTCAGTCGACAAGGAGGTCTACTCACACATCACCTGTGCTACAGACACAAACAACATTCAGTTTGTCTTCGACGCTGTCACCGATGTCATCATCGCTAACAACCTGCGCTTCTGTGGCCTTTACTAACCCACAGTGAGGCCCAGCTCTTACACAACCCCAGAATACACTGTCAACTGTTATCAGATATGACATTTTGTCTTTGTTTTATACTTTTAAATGTCTCCACTTGTGTCTGTCAGGTCATTTGATGGCCTTTTATAAGGTGAGAACTAACTCAAATCTGGCGATAGTTCTCACAGAGCTGTTCTTTAATTTATGTGCTAAATTTAAACCAAAGGTCTGAACTCAACTATTGATTTTGGTACATTGTTACAAATACAGGAATGTGCTTTGAATGTCCTTGCTGACACCTTCCTGGTGTGTTAGAGAGAGGTCAGGAGATATTTTAAAGTAAAAATTGGTGCCAAACTTCCACTACTTTACTGAGCTTAATTAATAGTAAAGTCTGACATATTCTTTTGTCCTTATTACACAGTATGAAGATAAATAATTCCAGATTCAAGGCTATGTGGCAATATTTTAAATTCCCATGACTATGTAAGTGGCACTATAATGATGTTCTATACACATGTATTATTTTCAAATGAATGCATAATGGGATATGAATTTCAGTGAATATTCACAAGCTGGCTCATATTACATGTGTTCTGAGTTGGCAGCAATCTCAGAGTGTTGATGAAACACTAGGCTTGACATTTACTTGGCATTTAGAAGAGAGTGCAAATGTCCGATGCCCTGAGCCAAACCACAAAAATGTTAGCCTCTTAGCATCCCAAAAAACAACAGGACGTGTTACTCCTCAAAATTGGATTTTGGACCTTTTAAACCAGACACCCAGAACATTCCAAAGATTCAAAAGCTGTCTTAACTGTTTTTAGCTTATTGCATTTTGAGAACAGACAAAGCTGATTATAACTACATAGAAAGAGATAATAACTAGATTTGTACCACATACATATCTGATGCATCTCTATATATATATACTGTACATTAAAGTTTGGGGTCAGCAAGATTTTTTTTAACACAGCTGCATCTTTTATATGATCAGAAAAGACATTAATATTCATATTTATATATATTTATATATGGTATATGTTTCTATTTTAATATATTTAAAATGCATTATATTCCTGTGATGGAAATGCTACAGTACATTTCATCATTCATTACTCCATTCTTCAGTGTCACATGATCCTTCGGAAATCATTCTAATATGCTGATGTGGTGCTTAAGAAATATTGTTTTATTATTATTATTGTCAATGTTCAAAACAGTTGTGCAGCTTAATATTTTTATGGAAACTGTGACTCATTTTTCAGGATTCTTTGATGAATAGAAAGTTAATAACAGCAGTTATTTGAAATTTTTGTAACAATGTAATAGTCTTTACTGATCAATTTAATGCATCATTGCTGAATTGAAGTATTAATTCTTTAAAAAAAAGATACTGACCCCAAACTTTTGAATGGTACACACACACACACACATAAGAATCACATGCACATATGCAACAACTGGAGTAATATGCTTCATATTCAGTAATAGAATCTCAGAGCTGTCTCACCAGACCACACATTGTCTGCTGTTTTGTTTGTAGTTCAGTCTATGTTATACTATCCTGCTTGATTGCTGGTCACATTATGCAGTAGTGCAGTACACCTAGGCATATCTAGGGGTGAGACTGAATGTAACAGGTACTGAATGGACCGGAGCTGAAAAGACTCTTTGGTCTGATGAGCTGTTGCTTTATCTGAAGTAGGCAGACACGTGCATTGCATTGAACTCAGACCCTGGCCTGCTTTGCGTCTCTGTGTATGTGAAAATACAGATCTGTAATTGACAGTAATTCACAGTGCCATATATGCTTTGGATGTTTGCTGCTATATGTGTACACAGTGCTTCTTAATATTCACCTCTCCATAGGATCACTTTAGTCAATGTGTGAATTATACCGTGACTTTCAGAGAGGTTGACTTTTAAATGATTTTTGCCTTTCGTTTTTTAATGTCTGATGAAAAGTATTTTTAATCTTGTGCAACACAAATTATAATTTGGCAGCAGAAGCACAGCATGACTAAATTATCTGAAAGACCCTGTGGAGTATTTATTTTAATGAGACTCCCTTAACCTTTTGCTTTGACTGTCTTTGAGAGGTTCAAGCTTCATAATATGTGACCTTGGACCATAAAACCAGTCATAAGTAGCACGGGTATATTTGTAGCAATAGCCAAAAATACACTGTATGGGTCAAAATTATCGATTTTTCTTTTATTCCAAAAATCATTAGGATATTAAGTAAAGATCATGTTCCATGAAGATATTTTGTAAATTTCCTTCTGTAAATATCTCAAAATGTAATTTTTGATTAGTAATATGCATTGCTAAGAACTTCCTTTGGAGAACTTTAAAGGCGATTTTCTCAGTATTTTGATTGTTTTGCATCCTCAGATTCCAAATATCCAAATAGTTGTATCTCTGCCAAATATTGTCCTATCATTACAAACCATACATCAATGGAAAGCTCATTTATTCAGCCTTTAGGTGATGTATACATCTCAATTTAAAAAAATTGGCCCTTATGACTGGTTTTGTGATCCAGGGTCACATATGCACCCTGACTAAAGTAAAATATTAAGGGAAAATATTTTTTTCTGTTTAAACGTACTGTTAATCTATGAGAAATATGATTGAATTCAATCGTTCGCTTCAGACAGCCAAAAGACAGTGATTACTTTCATAAACCAAAAGCCAAAACACATACTATCTGAAGGTTTGCTTGATGTAAAACATGCTGAATTGTGCCAACTATGAACAGTTATGTTATTATAAGGCCAGTGTCAGTACTAAGCACCTTTCAGCCATTGTTCAGGTCCATTGATGGTCAGTTTTCATACATTTAGAGAGTGTATATGTAGCCGCATAGTGACTTTCATTCTAATAAAGAGTGTAAAGGGAAAGCAGTATCATTTTTAGTAAACTCCTTTGACCGTAGTCCCAGTTTGATGGGCCATAAAATTTGGATTATGATTTTAAATAATGACGAGTAACGAGATGGCTGGCTAATGCACGTCAGTGTCAGCTCAGACACATGTGTAATTAGGTCAGTGGCCAAGGTAAAGAAACTCGAGGGTAATTGAGTCTGTCCGTTGCTGAGGGGCAAAAGCCAATTTGTTCCCTGGCTTGTAGCTGCAGTACAACTAACTGTTGGTGATGTATCCAGACTCCTTTCATCAGACTGACTAATGTGATAAGTTCAAGCGGTACATTTTGCTAATGTAGCATAATTTACTTGAGATTGTGCTGAAATTTGAAATTGTGAGTTTCATTGTAGTGTTTAATTCATATTTGATTCTGATTAAATACAGAAGGACCCGGCAGACATGCTCTCCCATCACACATATTACTGTAATCTCACCGTCCATCACTTTTTGTTTGTTTGTTTTTGTCAAACTGCTGTAATTATTGTTTGTATGTGTGTCTCACTGCTGTGATTATTTATTGAACAATGGATGTCTATTTATATGACATGAATGAATAAAGTACTTGTGAAATCCGGTGTGTGGCATTCATTTTCGAGTCCTGCATCTTCTGCAAGTAAACACAGAATCTCTGTATAATTAGAATCTTTGTGGTGAATCATCACTATTGGATTGAGCAGATATGAATAATTTCACCAAACTTATGTAGGTTGAAACAGTAGCTTCTTTCTTTGCTTTTTGTGGGCTTCAGCTACTGTAGTTGCTTACCTTGACTGTTGCTGTATGTATTTCTCCACTAAACGTTTCTGGTTTTTCTGTCTGCCTCTTTTTCTCTGTCTATCCTCCATTCTGGTTTCTTCTCCTCTTGCAGAATCGCATGCACGAGTCTCTTATGCTGTTCGATTCCATCTGTAACAACAAATTCTTCATTGACACTTCCATCATTCTCTTCCTCAACAAGAAAGACCTATTCGCTGAAAAGATCAAGAAATCTGCCCTGAGTATCTGTTTCCCTGAATACACAGGTAAGAATGCTTCCTGTTGTTAAAAAGCTTGTAAAAATGTACAGGTTTTAACTCTGGTAACACCATTGCATTAGAACAGAAGGATGTTTGTGATTGGTCAGGTCAGGCTTAGTGATGTCAAAAACCCATTAGTTTGGATTCACAGTATGAACTCTAGACTACATTTGGAAGGTACTGTAACATGGGAGGTAAAGGATGGAGCAGTAGCTGAATCTTGCGTGTGCAGTCATGGGTAAAAGGTGGGCACAGACTCCGAGGGATGTCTGCAGGTCTGTCAAACTCTCTTCACGGCAGAATACAATTCACTGCCTCCGTTAGACCCGTTCCTGTTCAGCAGCACCCTCAGTGTTGCTTTTCACATACAGTGGCCACAAAAAGCATTTGGACACTGAAATCACAATTAAGTATCTCAATATATTGTGCAAATCTGAGACAAAAATATTTTGACAATTACAATGTTAACATTAATAAAGCTGTCTCCACATCTTGATATATTGTTCAGAATTAAGACAAAAGTACTTAGACAAGTATAGTATATGTATAAACTAATACATAAATTATTAAACAGTTTACAATATCGCAGCATCTTGATATTTTGTTCAAACTTAATACAGTAGCATTTTGACAATTAAAGTGTATGTAATTAAATAAAATGTGCAAATTGATTATAATGAACTTGTATAATTAATTAACCTAATTATAAATGAATAAGTAAATGGTTAAATTATTAAACAGTATAATTAACATCTTAATATATTGTTCGAAAACACAGTACTTGTATATGTAAGTATATGTAATTAAATTTGTCAATTAATTATAATTAACTCAAGTTAAGCAATAAATGTAATTATAAGTTGATAAATGCAATATCTCAGCATCTTGATATATTGTTCAATATTGTTTATGTCCATAATATGATAAAGTCCATCTGTGGTTACTTAGGACATCTGAGAAAAGCATTGCCTAGTATTAGATCTTGTTTTGATTTTTTTTTTCCTAATGAAATGAAACTTAGACATTTTAAGTGGGACTTAAAATGTTCAAAAGTGTTCAAATAATTTTGATCTAAATGGTCTCATACATAACCAAGATACAGCAGCTTCTCAATGGGACTTTTGCTTCATAAGGAGCCAAGTTAAAGAATGCATGGCTATTAGAGAACGGAAGAGAAGAGACATTTGTGAATCAGAGTGCCACTTTTATGTCATTTTTATTTTTGGCATAATATCAGATCTCACATACTCATTTGATCTCTGTCTCCCTCGGTAGGTCCAAACACCTATGACGATGCAGCTGCTTACATCCAAGCACAATTTGAAAGCAAGAACCGCTCGCCTAATAAGGAGATCTACTGTCACATGACCTGTGCCACGGATACAGGAAACATCCAGGTGGTGTTCGATGCCGTGACCGACATCATCATCGCCAACAACCTGCGAGGCTGCGGCTTGTACTGAGGCCCGCCCCTTCCCTCTCGATTCACTTCTTTGGAAATGATTATTATTGAAAATGCAAGTTGGTAAATAATAATAATGATAATTTTAAAATAGGCATATACAAATATATAAATATATTATATATATATATGAAATGTTTTTAGTTTGTCTTTCAAAGAGCTGCCAACAGAACTGATTTCTTATAGAAACCCAGCCTTTATGGTTTTAGAACAAAGTTGGGACCTTTTTAGTGTTGTTTTTGTTTTTCTTTGCTGTCGTACGTCTCATTCTCCCCGTTTTCCATTGTGTCTTTATTGTTTTAACTAAACAACCCTCATTTTTTTTTGTGATATATGTCTTTCTTTTACTATTTTTTTATGTTTTATGTCATTGTATGTATATTTATTACACGAATATCAGTCAGGAGGGATGACCTGTACATGTTTGCCTGGCTACATGAATTTACTTTGACGATAATGTGACGATAGCTAAATCCATGGTTATGCTAGTCTTGAGCACTACGGTTCAAGTCAGTTGTAGCGTGTCCTTGTTTCGGATTTTGAATCACTGTAGTACCGTTCGATATCGTAGAGAATGGAAACACCCAGGCTTTTCTTACATTTCGTCTCTACCCATCCCCGTCACTTCCGTAGGTCAGCTCTCTGGGAAGGGCCCGGGCCGCTTGGCTTGCGACCCCGGGGCCTGTCGAACCAGTACGATGATTGCAAGTGTCATATCAGTGCCAACCTTCTGAGAATGACGTGTCTGGGAATAGTACTAGAAACACTAGGTCACTGTTATGAGAACTTATTAACATTTGTCTTGTAAGGAACTTTTACTTTTGTATTGTTGTTGATTAATTTATTAATTTATTTATTGATCATCTGTCCCACACACTTCCTTTGTACTTACTACACCTCGTCCATTCTTCTACCTCTCGTCCGTTGTCACCCTTCCCTTTTCATTCCTTCTTTTCCCTAGGTTTCTTCCTGTTTTAGTTGGCTGGGTATTGGAGTCCCCGTCACTGATAGCATGACCCCTCAGCCTTTGTATAAAGAAACAGCTAACTGCTTCACATAGCTAATGGTGCGAAAATAAAGAATAAAACACTAAATAAAAAGAACAAAAAAAGAGGAAAAAACGGAAAAGACAGACAGAGCAAAAAGAATGGGCATCATGTGGGCGGGGTTTAGGGGGTGGGCGGCTAGATGTGGGGCTCAGGGAAATGATGTGGAGGCTTGCAGACGAAGGTCATTGGGCTGTCAGTCTTTGTAGAAAGCTGTAGATCCTCCAGTTCTAGAATCTTAGAAATAATTGATAAAAAAAAGAAAAAAAAAAGGATGACAATAATAACAAACGACGATGATGATAACAATACCAATATCAATGATTATTCTGTAATATTATTAAAGGTATATTTCTTGTGCTTTGTAGCTACAGAACTTTTTTTCCCCTCTCTCCCCCTTTTTTAAAAAAAAAATAATTTTGGAAGGGTTCCTGTGATCCACTCTTGAACCGTTCTTACTGACTTACCCATGTTGATGTTGATGAACTGTACCGATTCTTTTTGCCTGTTCGCCCTGCATTGCAATGTCTTTACTTAGCCTGAATTACAGTATATGTATTGATTTTTTATTTGTTAGATTTTTTTGAACGAACCACTTTTTGGTGGCACGGCTCCGCCCCCGGTGCCGGAGAGGGCGGGGCTGTGCACGGCTGTACAGATTCATGCGCTTTCTCTTGGTTTTTTGAGAATTGTACTCAAACACCTTCCAGGTCTGCATAGAAAAGCACAGCTCTCACCTATCACACGTAGATTTGGAAAAATGTATCTCTCCTCCCTCTCTGCCTTCTCAGTTTGAAATTCAAAGAAAAAGAGAACAAAAAAAAAATGTAAAAATACCTACACCACCATTGGTTTTGATTCTCCTTCCCTTCTTTTTTTAATCCTTTCTTTTTCTCTCCAAGTGAATGCTTTTGTGCTGCTTTTTCTCCCTCTTCTTTAGTGAATGGTTGTTCTTTCATGTGGGATGTTCGTGCTGGAAAACCAATCGAATGTAGTGTTTACATTAAAAGCCACAGTTTTCATGACTACAACCTGGAGCTTTTCGCTTTTGATTGTTATTCATTCCATTGCTAAACTGCATTGTCGTTTATGTATTTCACCGATTGCTCAAATGAATGAGGCCTCCAATGAGACGATACAGATACCATCAGAGATCAGTTAGCGTATGAACGAAAAGATGCGTTAAGGTAAACTTATCCACCATTAATCCAATACTAAAAGGACAGACAGTATTCACATGATTAAATGTAAGGTGATCTGTTTCAATTCAACATAAAGTACTGCAACCTAGTCACCAAAGTGTGCTATATTTACTGTCAACATCTTAGTATGCAATATAGGGGACATGGAGGTAGTGTGCTAGAATCCCAATGTCTCTGTGCCTCTTAAGTGTGTCTTCAGACGGTTCTGGAGAGAGAAGAAGGAGATGCTCAGTCACTCTACCACAGCTTCAAAAGAGGAAGCGCCACTTTGTGCCAGTCTGATTGGATGATAATTGCAATGAGAGCTTCACATATGGAAAGAGAGGGAGAGAAAATGAGAGGAAGAGTTTGTGTGTGTTAAGATAGCAGGATGCAATGCAGACTATGATGCGAAACTGCAGAGGTAATTAGGTACACCCAACTCAACGCAAAGGCTTTATATAGCTACAGTGAAGAAAGACTGCCTCAGTGACACCAATTATATATATAAATATATACTACCGTTGAAATTTGGGGATAGTTTTTAATATTTTTTGAAGGAAGTCGCTTATGCTCAAGGCAAGATATAGTAAAAATGGCAATATTCTGAAATATTATTACAAATGTAAATGGTTTCTATTTTAATACATTTTAAAATGTAATTTATTCCTGTGATGGTAAAGCTGAATGTTCAGCATCATTTCTCCAGTTTTCAGTGTCACATTATCATTCTAATATGCTTATTTGGTGCTGAAGAAACATTTCTAATTATTAATATTTAAAACAGTTGTGCTGCTTAATATTTATGTGGAAACCCTGATACATTTTTTCCAGGATTCTTTGATGAATACAAAGTTCAAAAGAACGACATTCGTTTAAAACAGAAATATTTTGTTACATAAGTGTCTTTACTGTTTCCCTTTACTCAACTTAATGTATCATTGCTGAATAAATGTAGACATTTCTTTAAAAAAAATCTTACTGACCCCTAGCATTTGAACAGTATCAAACAATTTGCCTTAAATTGATGGCAATAAGGCAACAGAAAGAGACAGAAACCGATGAAGTGACCAGAGATGATGAAAGGTGGGCCACAATGGAAAGAAGGGAAAATGTCCTTCCCGCTCTTCTGGCGTGACAGGTATAGCTTCCTTTTTTTTTCTTTTTTCTTTTTTTTTTTCGTTTGCCTTCCACAGGAATAACAACCATCTAAACAGTTGAAAGCTCTGCTCAACTCAGTAGGTTTAGATTGTGCCAGGTGCACGAGGTCCACCAAAAGGCCTACTGCAGAACTGCTAAATGGACAATGAAATTGTAATATAAAATTACTGGATTCTATTTGGTCACATTATCTGAGTATCGCTTATAGTTGACAGTATAGCTCACTGTGATGTTGAAGAATTTTGTAACCACACAATGAGTCAGTGTAGTGTCTTGGTATGCCCTAAAATTCAATCCCAGGACCTTGTCCCTATCAGCTATTTTTCCACAAACATACACACACACACACACACACACACAAGTTATTTATAGTGCAGCACCATCATCTGCCTGTTGCTAGGAGACGGCCGGGTGCAGATTTCCTCAGCATGCAATACCTAATGCTTTCATCACTGCTAGTTTTATGTATTTTCTCACAAATTTTATAGTATGAATTTGTTATTTCACACTGCATAAAACCATTCAGTCTCTGCACGGGCACAAAGCAGTAATTCAAATTATTCTGTTCCAAACACATTATGCATCAAGCTGACAACCTTCTGTATAATAATGGACATTGTGCTAATGAGAGTGAGAGCGTGTAAGATAAAAAGGAAGTGGTGTATGTGTGTGTGGTGATGGTGAGTAATGAGATGGCCAGCACAAAATGCTGATTAAATTTCTGTCACAAAGGTCAAGACCCCAAAGCCGCTGTTGCCATGGAAACTGCATCGTTTACTCCTGTATCTCATCACTTCTGGAATGATGCCGTCTGTTCGGTGCGATTTACCTGTTCTTCTCGCAGTGACACTTCTGGAAAAACCTCTGGACTCTGTAATCAGGATGCAAACACCGTAATCCTTGAAGTACGCCCTTGAAAAGAGTAGCTACATAGATAAATAGAGAGTTACAAACTCATCACATAGGATTTATCTAATAATTATCTAGTAATTATGAGGTTCCGTATAAGTCAAAAGGCTAGTTACACAAATGTGTTTCCTCTAGAGACTGTACATTGTTTACATTTATATAGTTTATTAATTACAACATTTGTTGGCCAGAACAACAGTGTGATATTTTTGTTTCATGACAGATAGATAGATAGATAGATTTTATTAGTTTGGTTGTGTATATGAAAATAATACAATGATAGAAAACACAATGAGCAATAGAAGAAAACACGCGATCAAGCCCGTCCTCTGGTGGACAGATCCGGAACTGAACTAGTCCATCAACTCGACCTCACCGACAGTCAGTCACAGTGACATTTTATTTTCTCATATATTTTCTCTCCCAAACATACCTGATTATAAAAGGAAGCCCTACGTGTGAATGCAGAAGTCACAAGTCACTATAAAAAAGCACGTCAAAATGCTTGCGGATGGGGTTAGTTTTCTGTAAATGTCAGATGACATAAACATTTGGCCTCTTTTAGACAGCAAACGTGACGTAAAGTAAGATTTTATGTCCACTCTGAAATAAACCGAGCCTCACATAGGCTCTCACACCGTTGGCGACTCGCGAATAATAACACTGAAGAACAGACGGTCATATTTCAGGCGGGAAACATACTCTCGCCTGAAATCTGAGAGTGTTTTCAACTGTAGTTATTTTGCTTTGTCTCAATGAGCGATTCGCCTGAGTCGGGCAGGCTGACTGACTGACGGACACCAGTGCCAAACTCGGGAGGTCTAGCCGTCTGACCTTGCGGCACCCCCTTCGGTTTCCTCAGGGCACGAGTCCAGCAGCGACAACTGTCACCCGCGTCTAGCGCCGTTTACGCGCAGTGCGCGTGAGAACCGGGAGAGCCGTGGAGATTCGGTAACAGCGTTAATCATCTCAGGCGCTCAAACTGCTGCTGATTCTCAGTCACTGACGTCGCCTTCTGAGAGCAGCCTAGTGTGTGTGTGTGTGTGTGTGTGTGTGTGTAAATACAGCACGCAGACGCGAACTCACACAGATAGACAACACTGATTCTTGAGTAAACTGCTGGAACAAAAAAGACTAACAAATAGACATTTATGTCTACAGTATCAATTAATTATTTTTTTATTTATCTTCAACATGTTCAAAGTTTATCACCTTGGGAGCAAGTTTATCCTTATCTATGGGTCAACACCATCTGATGCAAAAATAGTAGCTAGCCTATTTATATTTTAAAATATTATTTAGGCCTATATGTAATTTTGGTCACACTTTATTTGAAGGTCCAATTCTCGCTATAAACAACCCATTAACTACGACTTTTGCCTCAATAAACTCCTATTTGCTGCTTATTAGTTAGTAAGGTAGATGTTAAGTTTATGTATTGGGTAGGATTAGGGATGTAGTGTAGAATATGTTCATGCAGAATATGTGCTTTATAAGTACTAATAAATAGCAAATATGTTAAAGTGCCCCTATTATGGATTTTTGAGAAGTACCTTTCATGCAGTGTGTAACACAGCTCTAAGTTAATGAAAACATCCTGCAAAGTTTTAAATCTGAAAGTGCACCGTGTATAAAGTTATTGTCTCTCAAATGAAAGAGTCGACTCTGAATTATTGAAACGAGTCGTTTTTAAAACGAATCCCAAGCTGTTTCATGTTTGACGTCAACATGAAACATTAGCATATGCCCGCCTACTTGTTGGTCTTTTCGCGTTGGTCTGAATGAAAATGCAAATTCATTCTTTGCCACTAGGTGCCGCTTTTGGAGCGGTAAAAATAGCGGTTTCCCCGGTAACGCTGTACACACAAAGCAGCACTGCGCTCACAAACACTGCTTTATCAGGCATTACAGGCATGATGAAATGAAAATGAGACCAATCGGATCAATCACCGCAGATTAGCGTCACGCAATGGAGGGGTTTAGAAAAATGAATCCTTGAGCGAATCGTTTGGGAGTCGTTGAGCAAGCAAGGTAAAAATAAATGCATATTATAAGAAAATGAAAGTGTTTTTTGACCTTGCATGCATGTCAACCTGTTATTGGGGACTCCCAAAACTAAAAAACGAACCTTTCATTACCCATAATAGGGGCACTTTAATAATAGGCATGCTAATAAGCAACAAGTTAATAGTGAGAACTGGTCCCTATAATAAAGTGTTATTGTAATTTTGGATATATTTGTGATGGAGCTGTCATTGACAGAAAATCAAATATTTTTTATTTATTTACATAACTAATTACATAAAATGAAAACATAATAATAATAATAATAACGTCAATAACAATAAATTATAAAATACAAATCGGTAACACTTTATTTGACGGTGTCCTTGTTACACGTTACATGTACTTACTATTATAATAATAACTAATTATGCATAATTACATGCAAGTAACCCTATAGGGGTTATATAAACCAGTCCTAACCCTAACCATATAGTAAGTAGGCTACATGTAGGCCTATAGTTAATTAATATTTCTCAGTACTTAAATGTATAATTACACTGTAACAAGGACACCTTAAAATAAAGTGAAACCTACAAATCTATAAGACAAAAATACGAAAACTACTCACCAGAGCCTGTGTGACCTCATATGAAACATGGAAAAAGAATCTTCAGGAGGGTGACTGACTTGATACGATCTAATTACAGTATGTATTTTTACATAACTAATGGTGTTGACAAAAAAACTAGGAACACAGCTGCTAAACCTAATAAAAGATGTATCTTTTTAAAATAGACATCTTCCTTCTTTCAGGACAAAGTAATATTTTTTCTTTTAAAGATACATTTATATTTTGATTTCTTGTTTATTAGATAGGCTATATTTTTGAATCTGCAGTAAGCTAGTATTTTAGGGTTAGTGAGTGATCATGTACAGGTGCATCTCAATAAATTAGAATGTCGTGGAAAAGTTCATTTATTTCAGCAATTCAACTCAAATTGTGAAACTCGTGTATTAAATAAATTCAATGCACACAGACTGAAGTAGTTTAAGTCTTTGGTTCTTTTAATTGTGATGATTTTGGCTCACATTTAACAAAAACCCACCAATTCACTATCTCAACAAATTTTTCCACGGCATTCTAATTTATTGAGATGCACCTGTACGTCATAATTCTGAAGAAAAACTGAGAAATCCAATTTTAATTTTTAAAACAAATGTCTCAAGAATCACTGACTATCAGATAAAGATACATACAGACAGACAGATAGATAGATAGATAGATAGACAGACAGACAGACAGACAGACAGATTGAGCAAGTGTTTTTGTGATGTCCAGAGCTTCTTTTCATGATAACAATCAGCTAAATGTCAGCTACATCCCAGACCTCTTACATGGTTTATAAGGTCATGTTTTTATTTATTGTTATCTCTTTTTTTCCGCTAGCAGAACGTGTGTGGGTGTGTGTGTGTCAGACTTCCAGAGCTATGTTTAGATTCTTCACTAAATGGCTGGTAGGCTTTTAAATCACATCATTATCTCGACAGCACCTGAGCTTCATTCAGTGTGCAGACACACACACCAACAAAGCCAAAGTTGTATAGTCAGCAGAGCTATTATGTTTCTGACGTGTTTGCCTGATGCAATTTAATATTTAATATCATACCTGAACAAAAAGATTACCCTACTTGCAATCTCAAATCAACACATCACTTGCAATACTGCATGGGTTGAAGACGTATAAAATCTGGGGATTTCTTGATCTGTTGTTTATGCATTCTTTCAGCGCAGCTGTGCGCAGCAAACAATTTAGAAACAGTGAGGTGCAAAACTGCTGAGAACTACACAAACAAAACTTTTTCCTCTTATAGTTCGCACAGACATCGCAGGAAGACTCTATAACAAAGTTTTCGGGTGACCCCTGAGTGGATATTTAGGGGTAAAACCTTCTGTGTCCATTCAGTTGAAACCTATTGGAACAGACACCTAGCTTCTAGACTGCAAGCACTCTGTCAAAATGGGTCTCAGACGATAACCACAGAATATTTCATTAATTAATGAGTGTTATGTGGTGCTATTAAAGCACTCACACGCCCCATTTGCCCAAAGCACAGCCTTTTAACACATTAACTCACCGCAGATCTCAATCTGATGCATGAGAAAGAGGACGAGAGAAAAACAGAGACAAGCTAAAACTCATCACATGCAGTCTGCAAGGAGTCATATACAGGGCACAAAATCCCATCGCATACTGTAATCTCTTATAATTTATGAGCCTTGTCAAAATTTGCAAAACATTTTATACAATGTTGTTCAACTCTAATGGCACTAATGCAGGTCTACTACACAACAGGAGTGTTAATATGAGAACATACATTAGTGGGCCGAGGGAATATGTGCACCCAGTTACCGCTAATGGGTGCTAAACTAATAATTGCTTGGGTAATGTAAGCTTTTACATGGGTCTTTACACACACACACACACACTGTACACTTGCTTTACAATTTTAATTTAGTGCAAATGGTTTTTGTAGATATGTTTTTTTTTTTATGTGCACTGGCAATACAATTAAATTTGAATTAAATTAGGTGGCGATTATACCAATATATTTCCATCTGACAGATTTTCCACAATTGCTGAGAACACATAACTATCGTCTTTAATGTGACAGCCAGAAACAGATGGGTGTGTTTAATAACAAAGAAATGAACAATGTAAGAAGTATATAACCCAGGCTGAATTCAAAATGAACAAGCTACAAATGCAGTGAAGATAGAAAAGTCTTTACTCATCAGCTATCTACTTTTAACCGTAGTATCATGCATGCAGCAACATTCTGACAGTTGAAGCACTTATAACATTTGAAAGTCGCACACGATAGCTGTGGTAAGCCGCACAAAAGTGATGCAGTCTGTCTGCTAGATCTGACAGGGCTTGAAGGCCTTTGGATGTTTCTGGTACTGCATTCACGTCCCCATTCTCGCTGTCTTTTCTCTACCTCCCCCTCTGTCCTAAGGGAAGTTGCAACTTCAAAACATGCACAATAAAGAAAGATATGTCTCAACACCCAAATATTTACCACAGATGTTGTAATTCACTCATCTTCTCAAGAACATACTAAAATCATTATAGAAATTAGTTCATATCTATCCATCCATTCATCCATCCATCCATCTATCAATCTATCAATCTATCTATCTATCGATCTATCGATCTATCTATCTATCTATCTGTCCGTCCGTCCATCCATCCGTCCGTCTGTCCATCCGTCTCTCTATAAAGACAGTTATTTCTCTTTTGTGCACGTTTGTTTATCTTGGGCGGATTACAAACTGATGTGGATGTCTCAAAATTGATTTAGGTAATAACAAGATTAAAAGCAGGGCCGTGCACAGGCCTTTTGAGGGGCATGTGCTGAAACTGAAAGTATATATATATATATATGCATACATTATGACACAAAGTTCAATAAAGTTATGTAATATATATAATGTATTACATTATGCATGATAAAATATAAAGATTTCACAGTGATTTGATTCTGTAAAATGTTTTTGGTTACAACAACATTACTGTAGTAAAACCATGTTTTACTACGTTTATACATTTGAAGACGAGCAGAGAGTATAGAATACTAGATAAAAAAAATTAGCTAGCTAGAATACATGCATATTAACAGCGTAAACATGAATTAGCCATGCGACCATATAATATGATTAAATGTTAATAAATTAAGTGTATAAGATAGAGGGGGTGGAGTTATGAGGTTTACTGACAGTTTGAGCGGATCCAACAAGATGTAGTCACGAGCTCTTTTTAATACCTTTCATTAGCTAAATATTTGTAAAGCAGACAGACAGATGTAAAGGGTGACCAATATCATTAATTTATTGAAGGAAAAGAAAACACCATCACCAAAAAAAGGGCACTTCGGAGTGTAAGGGCAAAAAGGGCATGTGCTCTGCACAGGTTGAGCCCTACCTGTGCATGTGCCTGATTAAAAGTATAGGCCTGTAATATTTTACATTTTGTGGTTCATATCTATAACAATGTGAACATCCTCTCTGATGGGAGCAAGTCATTTTGTTTCTAAGAAATTCGCTAACGTGTTTATAAACACCAATCTGCACAATCTCTATCACAGGTAACAACTTTAACCTCTGTTCCTATTAAGACTACGAGAAAGAACAATACCAAGCATCTCGCGCAGTGAAGTTGTGGTGTATTTAACGCCTGCGCACACACGGTCCATAGTGGAGAGAATTGTGAATGGGGGGAGTATTTTGGGTGTACAGTCATAAGTCGGACTCCGAGGAGCCAGGAAGTAACTGTGAGCCATGCAGCTCATGCGACGGATAAAGTAGCGCGAGCGAGCGTCTGTTGTCAGCAGTCGGAGATCACACGCGCGAGAGTGAGGAAGAACAACAAGCCAACTGCAGATTACTGCCAAATCTAGAGCAGTACAACTCACGGACCCCACAAGAGGCGAAATCCGAGTGAGCTTTTACATTTTAAAGAACACAAAGCTCACTGCATCATACTCCATCATTAGAAGAAGAGAAAAGACGGAAGGAAATAAGAGCGGGACTTGCGAGTTTCAAGGCAACGCGTCACTCTCTTTGCAAGTTTAGACAAATACAAATTAACAAAATTGATCAAATCGCGTTCAATATGCCTCGGGTGGTCCCGGATCAGAGGAGCAAGTTCGAGAACGAGGAGTTCTTCAGGAAACTCAGTCGCGAGTGCGAGGTGAGCTCGATTCATCCGAGAGACATTTGATAAAGTGGCGGAAACAAAGTTGCACTTCTCGTGTGACATGAAAACAAGCGTGTCATCGCCTCTTTCTTTAACAGCTCTGTGTAACGACCGCTAATGCTCCTGCTGAGAAAAGTTTTTAACCCTCCATTCACGGAAATAACTAAATTATAGTTATATATCGCAAGCATGTATCAACAAAAATATAGATGCAGCGTAGACTTAAAAGACGCACCTTTGCACCTCACCTTTTAACTCTAGTACAGTAACGAAAATATGCTTGCTTAACATCCAAATTTAAAACAATATCAAGCAATTTGCTTTTCAAACGTGCGCATTTTGTTATTTTTTTCAACATATTTTCCGATAGCTTGCATTTATGTTCATTATTCGGCTTTAATCTCAAATTACTTCACCTCAGGCCACATACTAATATTAGCTGAAATCAAAGTGGCATCAAAGTCACAAAATGCAAGAATCAGTTCATTACACTCTTCTGACCACTTTAAATTCAAACTCTGATGAACTAAAGAAATCACATTGAAATTTAAACAAAACATAAGCTACCATAAAAAGCATAAAGAACGGAAAATATTGTGTCAAGTTAAATAGAAGAACATAAAGATGTTGTTATTAATGCGTAAAACATTTTTACAGTGTACTCTAATGAAGCTCCTTTATAACAAGACTCTATCTTTTGTGACTCTTTCATCCCTGTTTACAGATTAAATACACGGGTTTCCGCGATCGGCCGCACGAGGAGAGGCAGGCGCGCTTCCAGAACGCGTGTCGTGACGGCCGCTCAGAGATAGTGAGTACACGCACCTCACAGCACCGGCCAATGACTACTGACCCCGCATCAGTGCTGCCAACTCAATACTTAAATACATTAACGTGATTAAACATCCGGAACTGTCACGCCGTCACCAAAATCTATGTTCAAAATACTTCCTCATATGTAATGAGCGCCAGGAGACTGCAGAGAACATTTATGATCCATATCGTGTTATACAGACTTGTTGCTATTTAATTCGCTGTATTATTAGGACTACAAATAATGAATAAATTCTTAAACATAAAGTGCCTCTCGGCTTCTTTTAATTATCATCAGAAACGCGTCTCGCGGGTGCAGATGAACTCGGACGTGTCTAATTTACAGTCTCCCTGAGACTGCATGTTATATAGATTCCCTCGCCTGTTTTATTTTTTTCCGCCTATTTTTATTATTAATATATTTTTTAAATGTATGTAACAGTTTTGAATTAGATTCATTTGTTTCATACCCGTTTTTTTTTTTTTGGGCTGGTTTGATAACATGGGGAGGCTTGTTTATCTCTTTATTTGTATCTCATGTCTTCAGGGCTGTTTTGAGATAGATTTAGCTATCCATAATATTTCTAAGAATAGATGAGACAACTGTTACTTTCATTCAGATTATATTTTTTTCTGTTTATTATAACATTATAGACTAGATAGATAAAATAGAGTCCACTATTTCTGTTTGATGTCACTTTTTATTTAATTATATTTTTTCTGGCAGAATTTGATCATAAACTTCGATTTACAGCCCTTACAGCTGATACAGTGATAGCTTACTGACCAGTAACATAATGGAAAACATTACTAAAGCATTTCTAATATAAAATGTAGATTAAAAAAAAGTTTTGTTTTGTATAATTGCTACATGTTTTGTGATGCAATGTTCTCTCAGTCATTGCTAATTCAGTTTTGCTGTGTTGTGACTATGTGCACTTTGGTTCATTAATCAGTAAGATGTGGTCGCATTTGGCCTCTTTTGCCCCTAATGTCAAAAGTAGATTAAATGTTGAGATTCACGGGCAAGCAGGCCTATTACAAAGCTACAGAGAATAACTTTCCTTGTTCCTTTGTCTTTGCATGCCAATTACAATGATGCTGAATATTGATTCATATAATTTACAATATTATTGTGTATATATGTATTGATAAAAAATTTTTTTGTATATAATTAAAATGCATCAGAATTCTGCAAGACAGTTTGGTATAAAATTCTGTTTTTTTTGTTGCTCATGCTCCTTGAAAACGTTATTGAATTATTATACCATAATTCAAAACCTTTACAGCAGTCCTGCTGCTATTAATGTAAGTGAGGGGCTGCACTTAAAACAATTATTGATTTTGTACTCCTCTCCGTCTCTGTTCGTTCACTCCTGCGTTCCGTCTCCTCTCAAACTCAGTTTGGTGTAGCCCAGTTTGCCAGCAATGAGCGTTGGTAAAATAGAATCAGATGTGTGTAACTCAATACCTCAAATAGAGAAAATGATGACTTGGGTTTTTTTCTCTATGTGTTTGTGCACCCCCCCCACCCCCACCTTCCCCTCCTCCCTTCTTTCCTGATGTTTTGAGCGCTGGCCTTGGCTCCAGGCATTCTCCTCTTCTCTCTGATGTGAAAACAGAAATGACGGGCTGCATAATTTATGCTCGGGCCTGGCTTTCTTATCCTGTTTGTATTGATTTCCCTGTTTCTCTCTCACACATCTCAAGGAAAAATGAACCCTTGAAATATTACACCGCAGACAGCAAGAAAAACAGTCTCTCTTGAATGAAACATGGCTCAGGTTTAAACTTTCAATTTTATTTCTGTAGCAGTATTATTTCAGACACGCTCATCAGTTTAAAATGTTTGAATTGGTCTTTCAACAACTCCCTCTTGTTTCTCTGGATTTAAGGTATGCATAGCCTCCCTATACCCATAAGAATGTAAAATAAAACCATACCGCACTGCACCATATCCGTTCCATTTATAACCACTATTAAACTATGTATTTATTTCTGTTATTCTAGTCAAAGCTGTCCGTGCCTGTCAGAGGCCTATACCCATAACCTCTCCCCATGTCACCTTTGTAAGGCCACTTTTAAAAAAGCGTGTTCATTCGGAACATTGCTTTGAATGTTCAAAACAGGCATTAAAAGAACAGTGAAATTTCTGTCTTTCTGTCTAAACCTTTATGACTTTTGTTCTTCTGTGAAACACAGAAGAAGATATTTTGAAAAATGTCCATACAATAAATGTCAATGCATGCCAAAAGAAAAAAAAGAGACTTGAGGGTGAGTAAATGATAATACAATTTTAATTTTTGGGTGAGCTACCTTTGAGCTCATTTGATCATGTTCAACATATAGTACACACTTAAAAATAGAGGTTCTAAAAGCGGCTTTTCATAGTGATGCCAAAGGTGAACCAATTTGGGTTCCTTTTTTTTTCTTAGTCGAAATCCGAAAAGCCGCGCTTGTCCACAGATGCAGTGATCACTTTCTTAGTGTGTCTGTCACAACTACCAAATGTGATACAAATTTAATTAAAAGTCTTCTAATGCTTTAAAGACACTGGTGCTGAGATGTTTACAGTTCATAAAAGCTGATTAGGAAATATGCCGCCGGCACAACAGCTTTATGGATGGTCGCACAAGACCAATTAAAGGAAACGCTCGGGCCGGATTAAATAGCATTTTGCCATAGGTTCTTTTAAGGTCACCCCTGAGGCCTTTCCCTTCAAGCCTTTGTGTAGAAGAACTTAAGTGCGAGACATTAGAGAGGCACTTACAGGCTTTGTTTGTGTTTTTACCACAAGCCTCTCGCAAAGCTGCTGGTGTTTCTTGTGCTGTTGTGGACAAGGAAGCCTCTCTTCACGGACGCTGCCTCACTGAGATGCGCTCATTAAAAATGCATCTGTGAGAAATCAATGGACCTTTTGGCCCCGAGGCTGACGGACTAATCTTTGGCTGTTAATTATTTAAAAAGGCGTGAAGGGTGTGTGTGTCGATCCCCGTGCTGACAGGCGGCCGAGCATGCGTGTTTCTGAGCCCGGGCTCACTGGTAATCCTATCCACCTGTCTGTCACCTCTGCCAGAACTCAGATCCATGCAGCTTTAATGAGCCTCACACCGTCTGCCTTCAAAATACAGCCCACGTGGCGCATACCCCTACACTTTCCAGATCCTACCCGACTCACACACTCATACCACTGCGCTGGGAGATGTTGGATTGTTGCCACTGCTTGTTTTGTACTATTTACATCCTTTTCTCTGCATTTGCAACACTTATTTACTATGTTTGAGATGAAAGGCATTTCAGTGCATTAGGCATTTGGTTTCCTTTATCAGAATGTACTGTGTTGGTTCCGTGGTACTTTGATGGTATCAGATGGTGATTACCATATTCAGAGCCTATTATATCATTTACATGGTATGTAAGTTCTTTTAAATATTAAGGTAACACTTTACAATAAGGTCCCATTTGTTAACATTTGTTAATGCGTTAGCGAACATCAACTAACATCAACTTTTTACAGCATTTATTAATCTTTGTTAATCTTGGATAAAAATGCGATTCTTTATTGTGTGTTCATGTTAGTTCACAGTGCATTGGAGACAACAAAATTGACCTTTTTAATTTAGTTTTGTTTGTGTGACCTATTGTATTTAGGTTGATTCAGTGATGTTAGATAATATTTTTTATATATTTTATGTTTGGATAAAATCAGTCAATTTAGATGTTATCACATGAAGCACATTTTAGGGTTTTTTTTAGTGCATGTTACTACTTACAAAAAGTACTATAATTATTACCACAGTGTTAATATTATTATTTGCGTAGTATTTGTATTTATTTTATTTTTTGGACATATACTATAGTATTCTTAAAAAGTACCGTGGAGTACAATGTAAATGCCATTGTACATGCGTTTTAGTACCATGACATATTTTGAAGTATCATAGCATTAGCATGTGATTCCACCACTATTATTATTATTATTATTTTAAAGGAAATTATTGACCTTTATTTGATTGCATCATTGAAAGTATTTTTAAATGATTGATCCGGTAGTCTTTAAGTTAACACATTTTTACCTATAGTTATTGAAAAAAAGTGTAATTTATATACTCATCTGGATTTGTGTCTTTCATTGTATTAAATAAGATATATATCACCTGTTTTAGAAGTTGTTGAAAAAAGCATAAAAATGCAATGACCTTAACAAGTGCTCTTGACAGATTTATAGCCACATAACACGTTTCAGAGTTGGAGTTTCCTTTCTCTTTTGTTTGGAAGGAAATCCTGAATGGACAAACTTTGCTGATAAGGTCTGTCCTCCCTTCCTTTCTTACTTTGTTGCTCCTCCTCACTCACATGCCCTCTGTTTTCCTTTCATCCTTTAATTCTCTGTCTCTTTTTCTTCTCTACACTCACACACACTCAAACGGTGGACGTCTGACATGGTGAATTCCCTGTAGAGCGGTGAGTGTCAGACCGGGAGAGTTCATGCGTGCGCCCCAGCCGCTGCTCCTAATTAAACTGATTGTTAACCTCTTCCACAAACAGATCCCTCTTAAGAGCTATGGTTTTAATAGACTACGGCTAAAATATTACCCTAACCGGAAAGTGCTCAGACTTGCAGTTGATCCCAACATGCAAAACCATGTGAGATATGTGCTGGCTGTCATCAGGAATGTACGATTGCTGTCTTCCTATTGGCTGAGGTGTCCTTACAAGACTGCCGATTGGTTTATTTCTCACGCTGTAAATCAGTCATCAACGTCTCATTTGTTACTCACAATGCACATGCTGTGTTTTTCTGCCAGACTCCCAAACTGTAAAAGCAATTTAGAGATAAAAGTAGAGTTGTAAAAACTATGTGAAACACAGCTAGGCAAGAGCACCTTAAATGTATGAGTTCACAAGCAGCCATCTGATGATATGCTTGATGAAAAGAAAAAAATCATTATAATAACTTTAAAATGTGCTACGAGGCAACATTAAAGTTTATGCACTCTGTATTTGGGGGTTAGTTAATCGCTCTGCATTTTTATCTGATTCTGGCTGATACAGAAAAGCTGCAAAAATAAATGAAAAATAAAATACTAAAATTAATTGTCTTAACTGCTACAAGTGAATTTGGGCATCACAACAATTATAATATTCAGAATGAAAAAAATTACATTTAACAGTGTTGTTAAATTATTTTTTTTTTTATGATTAACAAGTGAGCATGATAGATGTGAATTTAAAAATCAAAGAAATTAGTATGTACAATTAAATATCCTCTCATAGCAATAAAAAACATAATATTAATAGCTGATATGATACCGATATTTATGTGCTAATCTAATGTTTTTTTTCATATATTTTGTTCTTTATGGCTTTCACATTATCATGTAAATGTTTTTCTCCTCTGATGAACTCGAAACGTGATGACAGACACAAGGTTTTCCACCTCTCACCAGAGACGGGCTCTTTTCCATAATGTTCTCCCTCCATAACTCTCACCTTTCTCTCCTCTTCTGTTCCCCTGGTTTCAAAACACAGTGGTTGCCAGCAGAAGCTGTGCAGGGCCAGTTTAAACTTGGCCTGTGGCAGGGGACAGTAGTATTATCTGAGTGGGGCGGCGGAGCCCCCGCAGCACAGCTTAAGTACAGTCTCCTAGTGTCACTGCAGGCTAATGGGAACCAGCTGTGGGGGAGGTTTAATTTTAGCGGTAGCAAGCACAGCCCCAGGGAGGAGACTTTAACCCTGTCCCAGCCAGAGCTCCTCAGAAACTCCAAAGCAAAGGTTCGCTGAGTTCCCTGAGGTATTCCATCAGCCCAAAAGTCCACTGAATAAGTGCTGTATTGACTATATGACAAGGTAACATGTGATGAAAGTACACTCAGAAGGCAAATGGGAAGTAAAGGGAATTCAATTTTATCTAGGTAGATCATTAACCACGCTTCAGTAAAAAAAAAAAAAAATCTTTTTGATATCCACTTTTCATATGAGCAACACTCAACACTAGAGTTTAGTCTAGTAGATTTTTGGCTCTCTGATAACTATATTGTGCCATTTTTTCCTGCACTACTATTACTAGAGCAAGAAACTCTCTCTCTCCCTCCCTCCCTTTCATGCAGCTTCTGTCTCCACCACTTAAACTCAATCTTGTTGAAATGTGATCTCCTCTGAGATGGAGGCTTCAGTTGTAAGGCTTTAAGGAGATCTGATGCTTGGTGCTGTTTCCTCCTCTCCTCCTTCTTTCCTCTGTTCATTAGTAGCGCTCGTGCGTGGTTTTGACTTTTTTTATGCAAAGCAGAAATTGGGTCCGCCTGCTCGGGCCATGCCAGGAGGCTTTGGTTTGTCATTTAACTTCGGAAGGGAGAGCAGCAAGAGAGTTGTAAACTGATTGGCTGAGAGTCTCAAACAGCAGCCAGCTTTTGCCCTGAGACCCTCCACAGTGCACTAGATGGTGGGCTATCAGAGCTCTGGACTACATAGGGTGACAGACAGATTGCTTGTGGAATAAAATACAAATAAGCTCTGCCATGCTCACATTTTAGTAGTAGGGATTGGCATTTTGATTAATTTTGGTGCTATGGTAATATGGTACTGTGGCACTTTTTGGTACCATGGACCACAAATTTGATAATCAAAAGTGCACATTTTTAAATATAAAGATTTACTGTGTACTATAAAGGCAAATCTATAAATCTATATGTTATTTGACAAATTAAATAATTGGCTTTTTGTTGTTGCTGTACTGAGTGCAAAGCAAAATTATTAAAATATATAAAAAAAGATTCTACAAGGTTTTTCTTTTTAGCTTTTTCTACCCAAACATTTATTTGTGCTTTTCACAGTAAATATAATTTTTAAGTTTTAAGTTTAAAAGCCCATTCACACCCAGAACAATAATAATAAAGATAACTATACCAATAACTATATTAGCATCCACACCAACGGACAATAACGTTTATTGTTTATTGTAAACATGCCATGTAATTTTGTCATCTGCCACTTTAAATCTTTAAGCTCTTTAAAGCAGAATGGATTTTGGAATGGATCATTATTTTTATTGTTAATCAGCTGGTTATTGTCCTTGTGTGTAAAAAGGCCTTATATAAATATAAATATAAATAATACATTTTTATATAAATATACCATTTTTTGTTTCTTTTTTTCCTCCCAAATCTGCAGACACCTTAGAACCCTCTTTTAGCCACCTATAACCCCTTGTTTGTGTTAAATTTGAAAACTCACAAAAAGTAATCGATTTAAAAAAAAGGGTAAAAAACATGATTTAAATGCGTGTTTGAAATTTATGTATTTTTACATTTTTAACATTACATCACCAACTTTAACAACCTGTGCTTGTATTTTGATAAGAACAGAAATAAATAAAATAACAATAATAATTAACAATAAAATCCATTTTCGAATAGTATTTAGTCAGAATATTTGGTGCAAAACAATTACTCAATTAATCAATTACTCAAATAGCTCTGACCTTGAAGGAGTCTGTGATTGCATGCTTGTTAGTTTTTGAAAGGCCTAGGGGAAGAACATGTTTGTCTGTATTCAACGTATTTATGTGATAAAAAATGCAACAGTACGTGTGTGTCTCTGATTCGGTGCCAGTGTGAAGGCCCCTGTGTCGGAGCCACACAGGGGTGTGGTGTTTTTCTCTTTCAGACGCTATAAATCTTTAGCATGTCTGTGTGTGTAAGAATGTTCGCTCGGGGGCAGATAGCACGGGGAAGAATCGGACTAAATTACTCCATTATGAAAGGGGCTGCAGTCTGAGGCCTCACCACAGGAATTGGTGTTTTAATAGTTTTGCGTTTCCAAAACTATTAAGCAAGTTTTCCAAGTACGATGTGTGTCTGTGTGTGTGTGCCTAGACGCCGACCGAGGTTTGGTGACTATCCATTAATCTGTATATGCGTGTGTCTGTTTTTCATACATTTTTCTATGTGTGTGCATGCTACGCTTAGCAAGCACATCTCCATATTCATGACTAGCCATGTACCGCGGAACAAGCTGTGGAGCTGCGTGGCACCAGTTTGACAGTTAACTCCTAGACCGAACACATGGGGGGAAACGCTCATGGAGCCACGCTCAGCTGCCGACGCTCACTGGAGGAAATCAAACGAGGAGCAGACGAAGGCCTCTCATCTTCCTCTCTCCTTTTGCCATTCAGCTGAGGTGGAGCGTTCCTCATTATTTGCTAGTTTTCCAATCATAAATCAGTGTTGTGGTCTGATTCACAAACAGATTTTTAAAACGGATAGTTCTGAATCTAAATTCTAATTGGATGAGCTTCCATTTAAAATAACTATAGACGCAAATGTGACCTCACTGTCATTAAGTACTCACCCTCATGTTGTTCCAAACCCGTAAGACCTTTGTTCATGTTTAGAACGCAAATTAACATATTTTTATTAGCTTTCTGACCCAACGCAACTGACACGTTCAAGACCCAGAAAGGTAGTAAGGACATTTGTTAAAAGAGAAGAAATTGTTGAATAAAGTCGTTATTTTTGTTTTCTTTGCACACAAAAAACTATTCTCATAGCTTCATAAAATTAAGGTTGAACCACTGATATCACATGGACTATTTTAACAATGTCCTTACTATCTTTCTGGGCCTTGAACGTAGTAGTTGTGTAGCTGTCTATTCAGGGTCAGAAAGCTCTCGGATTTCATCAAAAATATCTGAATTAGTGTTCTGAAGATGAAGGAAGGTCTTGTGGGTTTGAAACGACTTGAGAGTGAGTAATTACTGACAGAGTTTAAATTTTTGGGTGAACTATCCCTTTAATGTGGCAAGTTACTACAGCTTTACAACCACAAACAGCTTACATTTATTATTATAATTAACGTTATTGTTTGGCTAAAGGATTGTTTATTCCAATAATTAATAATGATACAGTACATTTAATTATTGTATACTCATGCTTTTATCATAGTGCTTTCGGCGCTGCACAGTCTTTTGTGGCTTGTTGCTTTATTTGAACCACTTCTTTGTAATGATTCATTTGAACTCATTCTCAAAGCTTTTGTTAATGAGATGGGTGACACATTGGAACCATAAACAACACCACATCTAAACAGTCTAATTGAAAACTTTGAAAAACTGAGTTCCCTTTCAGTCAGTCACTCCGAGTCACATCAGTGACCGACGAATTGGGATCTCGCTTAGAGAGACCAATCCACTTCGAGTGTAAACTAAACGAGCCAATGCACATTGGTAGGCCGGGGCTCGCAACAAGAAGGCCTTCGAGTGTAAACTAAATGAGCCAATGCACATTGGCATGCGATGATTGCATCCAGCTGCCGCTGATCACAGCGTGAGCATAAAAAGGCAGCTGGTGCAACGCATACCAGCTTTTCGCTTCGGAGCCGTGCGACAACATCGTTCTGCTCCTACCAAACTGCTTCGTGTGTGACGAGTCTAGCGCACTCTTGGGAGCTTTTTGTGTTGGCGGACGGTGCTTCAGCGGGGTTGTTCCTGTGTCGAGTGGGTTGCGCACTTCAGGCTGCACCACCTCCTGTTGTGCTGCAAATGGCCGTTTCCCCTGTGCGTCTCAGCACGTAAAAGAGCATTTCCCTAAAAGAGCCAATTTCTCTAAAAGAGTACAATAAGCGGGTGCGTCTTTGTAAAGACGACGGATCATCTTTTTAAAGATGCCGTTTCACCCGTGCGTTTCTGGATGCATATCTGGGCATTAAACACACTGAGGTGGCGTTCGCAGATGAGTCATGTTCCCATTGAGGGAAGATGACCATCTCGGAGCTGTGGGCCAGGCTCTGTTTCCTCCAGGGGGGCGGAGCTCCGTTGCCTTCTGCCGCGATCTAGTGTTCGTCCTAGTGGCAGCCAGGCGTGGACTACTTTGGGCAGTAGCACGGGCGGTCGGAGGGTTACAGTGGTGGCAAACCCCTCAGGGAACCAACCCTCGGGGGCCCACCACTCCTCCAGCGCTCCACAGCCAGCCGAGCCTCCGGGACGGTAGCAACGCCTGAATTGGATCCAGAGATGTCGGCTATGGGGCTGCGCTGCCGCCCTCCGGGACGGTGGCAAGGCCTGAATCGGATCCAGAGATGTCGGCTAAGCTTTCCGGGGCCGCCGAGAGGGTAGGGCTCGAGTGGAAACCTTCACCGCGTCCCGGGCCCTCAAGGTTGGACGATTGGTTTCTCGGGGTGGTTTGCGCTGGTTCTCAGCGCCCCGCCTCAGTGCCTTTCTTCCCGGAGGTGCATGAGGAGCTCAACAGGTCGTGGACGGCACCTTTTTAGCAGCAAGGGTTGGAGCAAAGGCTGTCTCCCTCCACCCTTAAAGTCTATATCGCTGCGATTGCTGCTAACCATGACCCCGTGGAAGGGAAGTCGGTAGGGAAGCATGATCTGGTCATCAGGTTCCTCAGGGGGGCAAGAAGGTTAAATCCTCCCCGGCCCTCCTCTATACCCTCTCTGGACCTGTCTCTAGTGCTCAAAGCACTACAGCAGGGCCCATTTGAGCCTTTGCAGTCAGTCGAGCTAAAGTTTCTTTCAATGAAAACTCTACTCCTGCTTGCACTGGCCTCCATCAAGAGGGTAGGGGACCTGCACGCATTTTCGGTCAAC